>NC_092226.1:23197001-23294501 GCF_036320965.1 Panulirus ornatus
GGATATGCTCGGGATCTGACAAGAGGTCTAGTTAAGGAACATATCAGTGTCATGAGACGATTTTCTTCTTTCAGAAAGAAATATAGAGAGAGAACGACAAGATGGAGTGAGGATTTATCGTTCTCGATTGTCATGGACTGCCTCACAGGGCTCACAAAACAAGATACACACACACACACACACACACACACATATATATATATATATATATATATATATATATATATATATATATATATATATATATATACATTCAATAGCAAACGATTAACGAGAATACAATTCAAACCAATGATACAGAAAATATAAGAAACGTATTTCTCCGTTGGAACATACAAAGTTCACCGTGACGCGGAAAGTCTGTCTCTTTGTGTTGTCACAATTATTATTGCCATTGATCCGGCCAGCAAGTCTGCACAATACATTTTAGGTCAAGTCTCTGTTGTATGATTTGCCGTCATAGTCGTCAACATTTTCAGACATTCATGCAATGATCGAAGTCTGCCTGACTGTAGTACTGTGGAGACCCACTAAGTTATGAAGAAAAAAAAAAAGATGATGTATCTTTGTCTAAAAGCTCAAATGATCGTACGTTCTCAGAACCCTAAAAGCTAAACGAAATAATTGATCTTCGCCACATACTTTCTCCTGTTATCAAGAGAAGTATTGAATATGTGCAAAATTAATGTCTATAACCCGGCTGATGTTTCCCCATAATCCCCCCTCTCCCCTTAGCTCATGGCTGGCCCCACCCCAAGCCATCAACCAATGAACGTAGCTGTCCAGCCCTGAGCCATCATCCAGTGAACGCCCACGCCCAGCCCCAAGCCTTCAATCAGTAGACATCCCGTCTACCCCGAGCCATCAACCAGTGGACGCTCATTTAGGCCATCAACCAGTGGACGCTCATTTAGGCCATCAACCAGTGGACGCCCCTGTCTAACCCTAACCATCAACAAGTGGACGCCCGTATCTACACCCGAGCTTTTAACTAGCTGTCGCCCCTGTCTACCCACAAGCCATCAACCAATGGACACCCTTATGTACCCCGTAGCCATCAATCGTAGGACGCCCCCTGTCTATCTATGAGCTATCAACTAGTGGACACCCTTGTCTCCTTGCGAGCCATTAACCAGTGAACTCTCTCGTCCACCCCCGAGCCATCAACCAGTCAACTCCCTCCTCCACCCCCGAGCCATCAATTAGCAGAGGGAGCCACACATTGTTCTCATCTCCTTTGCATGTAATGTCAAAATTTCAAAGATTCTTTTTTTTTTATTCAAAGTGGACGTGGTGCGGCACACCAGCTGACGCTGTATCCCATAGGATTAGGGTATTGGTCAACGTCCCAAGGTTCTACACATTACTGAGGGGCCGGAGTGTCTACGGACTCTGCTCAGTGGACTGGGCCTTAATGATAACGTAAACTTTCGCAGTATGAAGAACGATCACACTGATTATGCAACGGTGAATGAATTCTTCAACATCCTACGTCGTAAGTGAACTGTTTAAGTTTGGTTAACATTGGTTAGGTGATACCACAAAGTGTATTATAAATGAACCAATTGCAATAGACCGACACACCAGGACGCCTCCAGCCCGCGTGTTGGTGGGTGTCGACACACTAGTGATGGTGCACTTATCTTGTAGCTCATGTTCATAACATTGGCTTCACTACATCACTAACACACTCTCTGTAACCTGTCATTCTCCTACGTAGAAACAATCAAGAAGCAGCGTCTGTTGACAGCAAATCATAATCACTAGATATCTAGATTTTCAGCTCCGAATACACTATCAAACTGTTATACTTAAGAAGTCGTACAATAGTACTTAAATACTGAGAAAAACATACAGAACTCATACACCAATACTTAGATATATCTAGAAAATACATATAGTATACGACAGGAGAGTACTGCCAAACCTACAGATCACTATTCACATTATAAGTTAAACAGGATGTGGGCAGGAGGAGGATTCAGGTTGGGGCAAGTGGAGTGGCCAGCCTCCCGGTGTGACTTCTGGCCTAAAGACGGAAGCGCTTTCTTCCTCTGCCATCGCTCATTTGCATACTGAGTCGATTACGTGAGGGGTTATGGGCAAGATGCCTGGAGCCCGCTGTGACGGGTGGGTGGGGATGGTGCATGGACCGACCCCGTTGTGACGGGTGGAGGGGAGTACGAGGCCCAGCAGCGACGGAGGGGCGCAGTGCCTGGACCCTGCGGCAACAGGAGGTCGGTGACCATTGTATCTGAAGGAGTGGAGGGAACATCGTCCTCAGGAGACCACAACACAACGTTACTCGCAGACATGAAGCCAAATATCTATCGCCTTTTCTTTAACGTATCTATTGTTACGCTTTCGACCACTAACTGGTAAATAATTCCACATGTTAACAATCATACTAGCCTCATAATCTGCTCCTTGATATCACGTATACGCGATCTGGTCTGCCAACCAGCCAGCCAGCTAGCCACATGGGAAGCTTTCTATTTTCCACTAAAGTTGCATCTAACTTTGCGACAATTTTCCATCGTCGTAGTTGCTGGAAAACGTAACAGGAAATGTTCGAGAAATGTTATGTAATTCATGCAGTTTAAGACTCACGAGTTTTGACACTCACTTGTGAACAAATTACCTTTCTTCTTCCTTCTGATGATATGGTGGTATTCTACGGTTCTGTCATTTTTGCACATCAACGTTATGATGATCGTATTCCCTAGCGCGCCTCATGACACGAGGATAAACAGTAAACATTCGTGACGAACAAGACTAATGGTCTGATGTGACGCTATGTGTACACACGGACTTGGCTTCAGCCGCTCTTGATGAAACTGTCTAGTGTAATGATGATAACGTCCACTATAGGGTAACATACAGTGAAAATGATTCTTTCGAAGAATATGCAAATGTTTGGAAATACTGTACAGGGTAACACAGGTTTGGGAAACATCCTTCACCATAAAACAAAAACTGGAGGTACTTACCCGTAGCGAAAGTAGTGATGCTTCTGTAAAATCCTCACTGCTCTTGCAAAAAGACACTGCCTGTTGAAAGAGAAAAATATCGATTACTTATTTATTTGTGAAGAATTAGAATCTTAGACAGACACCGCACGTAATGGACGCAACCCAAGGAGACAGCCAAAAACCAACCTAAACAAACTCATCAGATGCAAACCTTAAACTCTTCAGTACGACAGTTTCACTCTGTGAGTACGATGACTGAACCTCCGAGTACGAATACGTACAAGGGCGTTCAGTATGACCTCCATAGAAAGACATACCGAGACTAGACACACACACACACACACACACACACACACACATATATATATATATATATATATATATATATATATATATATATATATATATATACAACATGAATATTTTCATGATATGTGTATAATAGCATAACATATGAAGATGTACACCTAAGAGTAGCGTTTGTCCTCTCATCAACCCGGGTATAAGATTGTGACCTGCAGTTTGATTAATCATTGGAATACAGCGGTTCGACAAGACACACGACGGTACGACCCTAGGCCACAGCGACCAGTCCCGACAGTCATAACCCTAGGGTCGTACAGGCGTCCTGATGGGTCGTATCGTCGTGCTCAAGAGGTCAGACTATACAAGAAGTGTATCCTCATAGTCGGTATAGACGTCCAAGCAACCACCGTCAAGGGGTCATGTCCGGTGACTCGTCTTACAACACCGATCCTGCGGAGGGGCGCGCACACATCACAGGTAATGGGGCTGCCTTATGCCTGACGCGTCCAGCTGCTGAGCCGCCCCAGTTGGTAACACGGAGCACCATCTACACTCTCGTGTCGTGATGCACAAAAACCTGCGATCAATAGGTAATAAGACCGCGTGTCTCTCCCGTCACCCAACCATAGGCCTATCCTGCGTCCCCCCCGCCCAACTACCGAAGTTATGGGCGCCCTCCCCCCTTCCCAACCCTCGACTTCCTCCCCTTCACCACCCCTGCTCCTCAGCCTCCCTTCCCCAACCTCCTCTTGCCCACTCCCTAAGTTATCCCCCTCAGTCCCATCTCCCCAGTTTACCATCATAAATCTGCTGGCGCCCTCCTCCTTCCACAGTCTCTCAGGAGCTCCTCTCTCTCACTCCTCCTTATCTCGAAACACTCCCTCCTCCATCTTGCTTACAGGCTTCGTATGGCGCCCTTCCCTCTAGCCTCCTTCCGTGATCTCCTGTTGCAGGACTTCCCACCCGAAGTCATGTCCTCCTCCCCTCTCGCAGCTCCTCCACGACGTGCGTCCTCACCTCCGTCTCATTTCCTCCTCAGTGCACTGATCCTCCTCCCACCGTGCAGCCTCCGCCACCTTCCTCATTCACGTCCCTGTATCATCCTTCCCCAGCTGCGTCCTGCTGCACCTCGCCTCTTCTTCCCAGGCATCCTTCAGATGCAAACTTATCCTCCCGTATCCTGTAACGAACGCCCTCAGATACAGACACATTGTCATCATCAATTCTGTGTCTCGGAGATTCCTCACCTCCCGGCTTCACAGGAGACCAGCCTTCCCTGTCTCTTCCACTTCCTTTCCTTCCTCTTCCCACACACACACACACACACACACACTCTACCTTCCTGCCACCACTCCTCGTCCCCGTGGACCCCCTAGTCTTCCACTACCTCCATAATAGGCTTAGACACATGCCTTTGAAAAATTAGCTGACGCCAATTTAGGAGAGGATCACACCGCAGGAAAAAATGGGCCCCTTTATTGTGGACGGGGGGCTGGGGGGCGGGGGCTAGGGGGCAAATTAGGCCTATTAAAGACTACGGGGACGGATTCTGTAACTGGCTTAGCGGCCATCATCACAAAGTACTCAGCTTTGTGTTAACTACCAATTAGACGAATCTCATTCTTCTCCAGTTCTTTGGGAGCTTTACCTCCAATTCTCTGCCGTTAACACAGAATGAATATCCAGGTTACCTCTGTGTGAGATACAACTGTCCCTATTCAACACAAGCGGAAATCGTATCTTTCAACGAAGCATACTAATACTTTATTTTGTTTTATCTTTATTGAGTGAAAATGCAAATGGAAAATATTTCACACGCCGAACGCTTTACACAGAGCGGATAACGCCATACACCACATACCTTTCAAACGCGACTGAGGAAATAACTTTGGTTAAAATTCATAAGACTTTTCCAGGATCTGAGGCAAAACTGCATGATCAATATCTTCGTGAAGCGAAGAAGAAACCGGGGATTTACTTCATCCAACTATCATCTAATGTGTCCACTCTGTCATAGGACAATTTTCTTTTCCCACTACAAAAAATGTTTCAGAACTACAGATGAGAATGAGAATTTAAACATCATCTTGATAGCGTTCTCACATTTATTCTAGGCTGTTCCAACATTATCTCGACAGTGCCCAAACATCACCTTATTAGTGTTTTACCATTATCTTGACACTAATATTATCTTCATTGTATTTTAGAATTATGTTTACAGTACTTTAACATTATCTTCATAGTGTTCGAGTAATATCTTCACATTGTGTTCACAGTGTTCCAAGAATTGGTTCACAGAGCTCTGACAATATCGTCACAGTGCTCAAACATTCTAAAGATTCTAAGCAACAGATTATGTGTGCTTTTACCTCATAAAAAATACTGTAGCATTGACTGGCAAGAAAAGAAACTATCCTTATATACCAGCCAAAAATATGAAAAAAATAGATATTTTACGTAAATGAGATAATTTCCTTTGGAAAGATTTCATAGATAATTTCTTACCTTGGAATATATTATGTTGCTGCTGCTTGGTAAGAAATGTTTCTCCAGAGGGACAAACTGGATGGTAATAGGGAAAGGATCAAAGGATGAATATATAATATTACGCGAAAGGAAATACAGAGGAAGGAGAAAACAATTGGTGTCGACCGCCTAGCGGAGACGATCAACTGTTAAAGACGTTATATGACTACATACAATATCATAATCTATGGAATTTTTCGAAAACTTTTTAAAAGACTGAGGATAGTATCCGTTGTGTGAATTCTTGCACCTACAGTGACTTATATACAAGACACCAAAGCTTAATTTATCCTAAATTTAATTTTGGATTTTTCTTGGAAGTGGTGATCGGCAGACGAAATCACTTTCAAAATGTTAAATTTACTGACCTATACATGAGCCATACTCCCTCACGGATGCATATACATATTTTTTCTTCGTGGCTATACATGAATTATGTCAATTTTGCCCATGTTACCTTGAACCATAAACAGAACTGAACTTGGTGAAAGCGCATTTGTCGTGAACGGTCTTTTTTTTCAGTAAAGAAAGAATAATATGAAAACGGGATCAATTCATATTCATACATGTACATGTTTAATATGCTTTCATCACTACCACAATACATACACAGCTCATCACTACCACAATACATACACAGCTCATCACTACCACAATACATACACAGCTCATCACTACCACAATACATACACAGCTTCACCGTGTCCCAAGACCCTTCCTACCCACAATTCATCTACTATAAAGAAAACACTCAACACTAACTACACAACGGCCCTCCACTTTCTGCACATGGATACACACAATATCATAACACTGAGCGAACCTGTAGTACCGACGGTGTAAGTTATAAAAAAAAAAAAGATGATGTATCTTTGTCTAAAAGCTCAAATGATCGTACGTTCTCAGAACCCTAAAAGCTAAACGAAATAATTGATCTTCGCCACATACTTTCTCCTGTTATCAAGAGAAGTATTGAATATGTGCAAAATTAATGTCTATAACCCGGCTGATGTTTCCCCCATAATCCCCCCTCTCCCCTTAGCTCATGGCTGGCCCCACCCCAAGCCATCAACCAATGAACGTAGCTGTCCAGCCCTGAGCCATCATCCAGTGAACGCCCACGCCCAGCCCCAAGCCTTCAATCAGTAGACATCCCGTCTACCCCGAGCCATCAACCAGTGGACGCTCATTTAGGCCATCAACCAGTGGACGCTCATTTAGGCCATCAACCAGTGGACGCCCCTGTCTAACCCTAACCATCAACAAGTGGACGCCCGTATCTACACCCGAGCTTTTAACTAGCTGTCGC
The DNA here is from genome assembly GCF_036320965.1 of Panulirus ornatus. Classification (NCBI taxonomy): domain Eukaryota; kingdom Metazoa; phylum Arthropoda; class Malacostraca; order Decapoda; family Palinuridae; genus Panulirus; species Panulirus ornatus. The sequence continues at coordinate 23,204,115 of NC_092226.1, forward strand.
CCCTGTCTACCCACGAGCCATCAACCAATGGACACCCTTATTTACCCCGTAGCCATCAATCGGAGGACGCCCCCTGTCTATCTATGAGCTATCAACTAGTGGACACCCTTGTCTCCTTGCGAGCCATTAACCAGTGAACTCTCTCGTCCACCCCCGAGCCATCAACCAGTCAACTCCCTCCTCCACCCCCGAGCCATCAATCAGCAGAGGGAGCCACACATTGTTCTCATCTCCTTTGCATGTAATGTTAAAATTTCAAAGATTCTTTTTTTTTTATTCAAAGTGGACGTGGTGCGGCACACCAGCTGACGCTGTATCCCATAGGATTAGGGTATTGGTCAACGTCCCAAGGTTCTACACATTACTGAGGGGCCGGAGTGTCTACGGACTCTGCTCAGTGGACTGGGCCTTAATGATAACGTAAACTTTCGCAGTATGAAGAACGATCACACTGATTATGCAACGGTGAATGAATTCTTCAACATCCTACGTCGTAAGTGAACTGTTTAAGTTTGGTTAACATTGGTTAGGTGATACCACAAAGTGTATTATAAATGAACCAATTGCAATAGACCGACACACCAGGACGCCTCCAGCCCGCGTGTTGGTGGGTGTCGACACACTAGTGATGGTGCACTTATCTTGTAGCTCATGTTCATAACATTAGCTTCACTACATCACTAACACACTCTCTGTAACCTGTCATTCTCCTACGTAGAAACAATCAAGAAGCAGCGTCTGTTGACAGCAAATCATAATCACTAGATATCTAGATTTTCAGCTCCGAATACACTATCAAACTGTCATACTTAATAAGTCGTACAATAGTACTTAAATACTGAGAAAAACATACAGAACTCATACACCAGTACTTAGATATATCTAGAAAATACATATAGTATACGACAGGAGAGTACTGCCAAACCTACAGATCACTATTCACATTATAAGTTAAACAGGATGTGGGCAGGAGGAGGATTCAGGTTGGGGCAAGTGGAGTGGCCAGCCTCCCGGTGTGACTTCTGGCCTAAAGACGGAAGCGCTTTCTTCCTCTGCCATCGCTCATTTGCATACTGAGCCGATTACGTGAGGGGTTATGGGCAAGATGCCTGGAGCCCGCTGTGACGGGTGGGTGGGGATGGTGCATGGACCGACCCCGTTGTGACGGGTGGAGGGGAGTACGAGGCCCAGCAGCGACGGAGGGGCGCAGTGCCTGGACCCTGCGGCAACAGGAGGTCGGTGACCATTGTATCTGAAGGAGTGGAGGGAACATCGTCCTCAGGAGACCACAACACAAGCAACGTTACTCGCAGACATGAAGCCAAATATCTATCGCCTTTTCTTTAACGTATCTATTGTTACGCTTTCGACCACTAACTGGTAATTAATTCCACATGTTAACAACCATACTAGCCTCATAATCTGCTCCTTGATATCACGTATACGCGATCTGGTCTGCCAACCAGCCAGCCAGCCAGCCACATGGGAAGCTTTCTACTTTCCACTAAAGTTGCATCTAACTTTGCGACAATTTTCCATCGTCGTAGTTGCTGGAAAACGTAACAGGAAATGTTCGAGAAATGTTATGTAATTCATGCAGTTTAAGACTCACGAGTTTTGACACTCACTTGTGAACAAATTACCTTTCTTCTTCCTTCTGATGATATGGTGGTATTCTACGGTTCTGTCATTTTTGCACATCAACGTTATGATGATCGTATTCCCTAGCGCGCCTCATGACACGAGGATAAACAGTAAACATTCGTGACGAACAAGACTAATGGTCTGATGTGACGCTATGTGTACACACGGACTTGGGTTCAGCCGCTCTTGATGAAACTGTCTAGTGTAATGATGATAACGTCCACTATAGGGTAACACACAGTGAAAGTGATTCTTTCGAAGAATATGCAAATGTTTGGAAATACTGTACAGGGTAACACAGGTTTGGGAAACATCCTTCACCATAAAACAAAAACTGGAGGTACTTACCCGTAGCGAAAGTAGCGATGCTTCTGTAAAATCCTCACTGCTCTTGCAAAAAGACACTGCCTGTTGAAAGAGAAAAATATCGATTACTTATTTATTTGTGAAGAATTAGAATCTTAGACAGACACCGCACGTAATGGACGCAACCCAAGGAGACAGCCAAAAACCAACCTAAACAAACTCATCAGATGCAAACCTTAAACTCTTCAGTACGACAGTTTCACTCTGTGAGTACGATGACTGAACCTCCGAGTACGAATACGTACAAGGGCGTTCAGTATGACCTCCATAGAAAGACATACCAAGACTAGACACACACACACACACACACACACACACACACACACACACACATATATATATATATATATATATACAACATGAATATTTTCATGATATGTGTATAATAGCATAACATAAGAAGATGTACACCTAAGAGTAGCGTTTGTCCTCTCATCAACCCGGGTATAAGATTGTGACCTGCAGTTTGATTAATCATTGGAATACAGCGGTTCGACAAGACACACGACGGTACGACCCTAGGCCACAGCGACCAGTCCCGACAATCATAACCCTAGGGTCGTACAGGCGTCCTGATGGGTCGTATCGTCGTGCTCAAGAGGTCAGACTATACAAGAAGTGTATCCTCATAGTCGGTATAGACGTCCAAGCAACCACCGTCTAGGGGTCATGTCCGGTGACTCGTCTTACAACACCGATCCTGCGGAGGGGCGCGCACACATCACAGGTAATGGGGCTGCCTTATGCCTGACGCGTCCAGCTGCTGAGCCGCCCCAGTTGGTAACACGGAGCACCATCTACACTCTCGTGTCGTGATGCACAAAAACCTGCGATCAATAGGTAATAAGACCGCGTGTCTCTCCCGTCACCCAACCATAGGCCTATCCTGCGTCCCCCCCGCCCAACTACCGAAGTTATGGGCGCCTTCCCCCCTTCCCAACCCTCGACTTCCTCCCCTTCACCACCCCTGCTCCTCAGCCTCCCTTCCCCAACCTCCTCTTGCCCACTCCCTAAGTTATCCCCCTCAGTCCCATCTCCCCAGTTTACCATCATAAATCTGCTGGCGCCCTCCTCCTTCCACAGTCTCTCAGGAGCTCCTCTCTCTCACTCCTCCTTATCTCGAAACACTCCCTCCTCCATCTTGCTTACAGGCTTCGTATGGCGCCCTTCCCTCTAGCCTCCTTCCGTGATCTCCTGTTGCAGGACTTCCCACCCGAAGTCATGTCCTCCTCCCCTCTCGCAGCTCCTCCACGACGTGCGTCCTCACCTCCGTCTCATTTCCTCCTCAGTGCACTGATCCTCCTCCCACCGTGCAGCCTCCGCCACCTTCCTCATTCACGTCCCTGTATCATCCTTCCCCAGCTGCGTCCTGCTGCACCTCGCCTCTTCTTCCCAGGCATCCTTCAGCTGCAAACTTATCCTCCCGTATCCTGTAACGAACGCCCTCAGATACAGACACATTGTCATCATCAATTCTGTGTCTCGGAGATTCCTCACCTCCCGGCTTCACAGGAGACCAGCCTTCCCTGTCTCTTCCACTTCCTTTCCTTCCTCTTCCCACACACACACACACACACACACACACACACACACTCTACCTTCCTGCCACCACTCCTCGTCCCCGTGGACCCCCTAGTCTTCCACTACCTCCATAATAGGCTTAGACACATGCCTTTGAAAAATTAGCTGACGCCAATTTAGGAGAGGATCACACCGCAGGAAAAAATGGGCCCCTTTATTGTGGACGGGGGGCTGGGGGGCGGGGGCTAGGGGGCAAATTAGGCCTATTAAAGACTACGGGGACGGATTCTGTAACTGGCTTAGCGGCCATCATCACAAAGTACTCAGCTTTGTGTTAACTACCAATTAGACGAATCTCATTCTTCTCCAGTTCTTTGGGAGCTTTACCTCCAATTCTCTGCCGTTAACAGAGAATGAATATCCAGGTTACCTCTGTGTGAGATACAACTGTCCCTATTCAACACAAGCGGAAATCGTATCTTTCAACGAAGCATACTAATACTTTATTTTGTTTTATCTTTATTGAGTGAAAATGCAAATGGAAAATATTTCACACGCCGAACGCTTTACACAGAGCGGATAACGCCATACACCACATACCTTTCAAACGCGACTGAGGAAATAACTTTGGTTAAAATTCATAAGACTTTTCCAGGACCTGAGGCAAAACTGCAGGATCAATATCTTCGTGAAGCGAAGAAGAAAGCGGGGATTTACTTCATCCAACTATCATCTAATGTGTCCACTCTGTCATAGGACAATTTTCTTTTCCCACTACAAAAATTGTTTCAGAACTACAGATGAGAATGAGAATTTAAACATCATCTTGATAGCGTTCTCACATTTATTCTAGGCTGTTCCAACATTATCTCGACAGTGCCCAAACATCACCTTATTAGTGTTTTACCATTATCTTGACATAATATTATCTTCATTGTATTTTAGAATTATGTTTACAGTACTTTAACATTATCTTCATAGTGTTCGAGTAATATCTTCACATTGTGTTCACAGTGTTCCAAGAATTGGTTTCACAGAGCTCTGACAATATCGTCACAGTGCTCAAACATTCTAAAGATTCTAAGCAACAGATTATGAGTGCTTTTACCTCATAAAAAATACTGTAGCATTGACTGGCAAGAAAAGAAACTATTCTTATATACCAGCCAAAAATATGAAAAAAATAGATATTTTACGTAAATGAGATAATTTCCTTTGGAAAGATTTCATAGATAATTTCTTACCTTAGAATATATTATGTTGCTGCTGCTTGGTAAGAAATGTTTCTCCAGAGGGACAAACTGGATGGTAATAGGGAAAGGATCAAAGGATGAATATATAATATTACGCAAAAGGAAATACAGAGGAAGGAGAAAACAATTGGTGTCGACCGCCTAGCGGAGACGATCAACTGTTAAAGACGTTATATGACTACATACAATATCATAATCTATGGAATTTTTCGAAAACTTTTTAAAAGACTGAGGATAGTATCCGTTGTGTGAATTCTTGCACCTACAGTGACTTATATACAAGACACCAAAGCTTAATTTATCCTAAATTTAATTTTGGATTTTTCTTGGAAGTGGTGATCGGCAGACGAAATCACTTTCAAAATGTGAAATTTACTGACCTATACATGAGCCATACTCCCTCACGGATGCATATACATATTTTTTCTTCGTGGCTATACATGAATTATGTCAATTTTGCCCATGTTACCTTGAACCATAAACAGAACTGAACTTGGTGAAAGCGCATTTGTCGTGAACGGTCTTTTTTTTCAGTAAAGAAAGAATAATATGAAAACGGGATCAATTCATATTCATACATGTACATGTTTAATATGCTTTCATCACTACCACAATACATACACAGCTCATCACTACCACAATACATACACAGCTTCACCGTGTCCCAAGACCCTTCCTACCCACAATTCATCTACTATAAAGAAGACACTCAATACTAACTACACAACGGCCCTCCACTTTCTGCACATGGATACACACAATATCATAACACTGAACGACACCTGTAGTACCGACCGGTGGACGTGGCCAGCTTCCTGAGTGCTGCAGGAGCTTTATAGAAGGACAGTGGGGCCTCCTGGAGCAGGAAGTAAGGTAAGGTATACGAAACAAGCACAAAAACCATACCATCCATAAGACGAACTGTTTCGCAAAGTTGTGTATGTTTCATGTAGTATGTTAACAAGAACCTCATGTGACATGATGTACCCATTTCCAGTCCGTCTGGCGCTGGAATTTCGTTGACAACGAAGACAAATTGGCTTATAACAATATCATCCAAAAAAACTTCATTTATCGAGTAAGTTCTAAAAAAAAAAAAAATTGACTAACGTAAATATCTTCGTCGTAATCAAGAATGTTATCATATGGTCTATGAAATCACAACAAATGCATTCAATAGAATGATAAAAAAAAAAAGGGAGGAATGTACTGGCACGTATACTGAAGTAAACTTCTCTTATCACACCAAACTAATGCTGTGAACTGTGACAGGAACATCTAAGCTTCTACGACGCCTCCGTCGCGTGGTGGGAGCCAAGGTCACCCGGCGAAGATGCAAAAGTGATTCAAGGAAGGTGATGGCCTTTGGACGTCGGAAGGTAAAAAATGTGGGGAGAGAGAGAGAGAGAGAGAGAGAGAGAGAGAGAGAGAGAGAGAGAGAGAGAGAGAGAGAGAGAGAGAGAGAGAGAGAGAGAGAGAAAGGTCCGCTCGGCCATCAAGCCATTACTTAAGTTATCTGTAGGTGGGAGATATTACGTTGTAGGACATACGTACACACGAACGTACAGGTTATATCGGGGTCACTCATTATATGACCTGTGACACGGCTGTGCTCCTGCTTGTGACGGGTCCTCCTGAAGATGATCAATTTGCATCGCTCGCCGGGGCGAGTCATACCCACCCGCACACACCACAGCCACACCGCTCCCTCGGCCACTTCAACCAAGGTATGAACAAAAAATGCCAGGGGTTGTTTTGCAAATTCGTCAATTCTTGTGTATCCAACATTTATCAACAAGGAATAACGGCACATTACTTGCAACAGTTTAGCAACTGACTGTTGTTGCTGAGTCCTTCAAGCTTGAAGGCGGCTTCAACATAAACTTGACACAGGAAAGTGCCATCATAAGATGATGATGACGAAAGACTTGCATGTGTTGTGTGGGGATGCGGAGCCTCGGCTGTCTTGAGCACTGGTTCACACTCTGCAGCAGCTCTGACTGATCTCGATAAGCCAATGATATGGTTCCCTAGATAACAAGACGTTGAGAAAAAAAAATAATGACGAGTCAGTCGTCTGACATTGGCCAACCATACCGCGATGCACTGCAGTCATAGGAAATGTTCATGAAAACGTTCAAAAACTGCGAAACATGACTGCCACATGCCGTCGAAATCACCCATGATTTTCCCCGACATAGTTCCAGTCGAATTCCTCTGGCAACATGCAGGGTGTTCATGACTTATCCTTCACAAACATCAGAGCAGATGACTCAGAACCTATAGCTATCATTCATGGACACCTTGTATATCCTCTCTTTGACCATCAAGTACTTAATGGGGTTGTGTGTGGCCAGCACTACCACACTCACCGGAGCCAAACTTCCACCACAGTTGACTCATTTCACATTCATATATTCATTGAAAGGACCAACCCACAACCTTCGTAGTGTTTACTGAGACTATATGACTGTCGTCATACAGTCCGTTTTCCCATTCATATATCTAATCATACATTCCGTTTCCCCCTATAACTCATCATACATCCCGTTTCCATTTCATGTAACTCATCATACATTCGGATTTTCCTTATGTACAACTCTCATCATCCATACCGTCATCATACATACAGTTTTCCATTTCTTATGACTCATTGGACATCCCGTATTCCCTCTTTACCCTTTGACATGTAAATGTCATCATACGTACCGTATGTCTCTTATCATGCTTCCCGTTTTCCTCTTTATATGACTCATCATCATCTTGTTCTCCATTTTATATGACTCACATCACACATACCGTTTTCTTTTTGTATGACTCTTATCATCCCATTATCCTTTCTATATGAGTGTCATCATGCATCCCGTTTTCCTTTGTGCATGACTGTTATCATATATCCCGTTTTCCCTTTCATAAGACTCTCATCATACATCCTGTTTTCCATAATACAGAATTCTCATTGTATATTCCGTTTTCCATTTTGTATGACCCTCATCATACATTCCGTTTTCCATTTTATATGACTCATTATCGTCCAAATTTCCATTTCATATGACTCGCATCATACATGTCTTCCCTCCTATATGACTCATCATATATACCGTTTTCCATCTTATATGACTCTAATCATATACCCCGTTTTCCATCTTATAAGACTCTCGTCATACATCCTGTTTTTCTTTTCATAGTCTATCACCACACATCCCGTTTTCCATTGTATGTGACACGCAGCATGCATATCGTTTTCCCTTCTGTATGACACTCAATCATACATCCCGTTTTCCTTCTTTACCCTTTGATATGCAAATGCGATGAGCCTGAACAAATACCGCATTATCCATCTCGGACCCCCAGTCGTACTCGGGCACAAATAGGCGCCCAATATTCCCAGCGTAGGCCTACTCAAATATCTCCAGACACCAACCCCCCCCCCCCCCTCACTCTCCCTTCCCCCCATCCAAACTGCCCCTACCGGGTATCAGCTCCCCCCCCCCCCAAATCATCAACATGACAGTCGGTTTGTAATTAGGTCTATTGATGTCTAAATTGACGACACAACCCTATCGCCTCTCGTGATCGCCCCTCCATAGGCCTAATTATAGACGTAATTTCTATAGCCTCCCGCCAGCGCCTTCATAACACAGGACTGGAATTCTTTTCCTGATGTGATTGTTGTCAGGGTTAAACATAATAGGGAAATAGAGAGAGAGAGAGAGAGAGAGAGAGAGAGAGAGAGAGAGAGAGAGAGAGAGAGAGAGAGAGAGAGAGAGAGAGAGAGAGAGAGAGAGAAAATTCGGACGCAGAAATATCTTTTTTTTGGATTCCTCAATATCTATTTCCCTTGGATATTTATGACTAGGTCTCTCGCCCCCCTCCCTTTTCCCTCTACCCCGAGCGGAATCTCCAATTTTGTATAGTACGGAGGAATACTTATGATTGGCTCTGTCATATGGAGGGCCAGCCGGCCTGCCTCGGTGTTGTGACATCTCATCACGGTAGGCTGCTGCAGCAGTACCATCTCTATGTCCACGGGGCACAAGGGTCATTTAAACCTCCCCCGCCCCCTTTCCCTTAGGTAAGAGGTGGGAGGCCGATCAGCTGACAATAGGCCTAGGATCAATAAATCTCAGGAGTTTCGCCCATTTTTTTTTTCCCCCTCGTTCGCAAACTTATGACGCGTCGGCGCTCGAGGACAGACCGTGATCGATGAGTTGTAAGAGGAGTGAAAAAATATATTTATTAAAATCTGTTGTTGTTCAATTAGGTTGTTTTGGAATCTGGTGTTTAATGTGAGGGTTTACTTCGAGGGAAAATGATACACCCTGACTGATCACCTAATGGCGAGATAACCTGTACACATGAGGAGGTAAATCAAGAGGAATAAGGAGGAGGAGGAGGAGGAGGAGCGGGTGGCTAGGATTCTCTAGGAGGCTTTGGTCCACTAAGGTTCAGGAAGGTCTGGTCCATTATGGTTCAGTAGGGTTCAGTCCACTAAGGTTCAGGAGGGTTCGGTCCATTATGGTTCAGTAAGGTTCAGTCCACTAAGGTTCAGGAGGCTTCGGTCCATTATGGTTCAGTAGGGTTCAGTCCACTAAGGTTCAGGAGGCTTCGGTCCATTATGGTTCAGTAGGGTTCAGTCCACTAAGGTTCAGGAGGCTTCGGTCCATTATGGTTCAGTAGGGTTCAGTCCACTAAGGTTCAGGAGGCTTCGGTCCACACTACTGAGACCGAAGCAGTGTTGAGCTGCGGCCCTGGTCCTTATTACTATACCCCCCTCCTCCCACCCTTGCTTCCCCCCCAACTCCGTCCGTACTACCTTCTCCTCCTCATTATATTTTCCATCACAATACCTTCTCCATACCATCTCCTTCCCACGTTAAATCCCTCCATCACAGCACCTCCTCCGTACCATCTTATATGACCCCCTCCTCCATCACGCCTCCCTTCACATGCCTACCCATCCAGGAGGCCCTCACTAGCCCCACCCAACCCCACACCCCACCCCTCGTCTCCCTCCCCGAGAGTCCATTTTATGAATTTTATTTTCGTTAGTCGATTTCCATATAGGCCTAGGGTGGTGCGGGAGCCCATGGGAGAAAAGGGAGTGGGTGCGAGGAGGGAGCAGGGGTGGAGGAGGAAATGGGGGGGTGGGGAGAGGCAGCAGGAACAAGAAGGTAGAGGGAGGATGGCTCTCCCTGACCACAGACTGATGCATTTCTTCCCACCATATTCAGCAGACATCATAACGTATCGTGATCTTCGACATCAGTCTCATTAAATGTATATATCTTCTATTTTTCACTCAATCGGGAAATGCTTATGACTTCTAAAGACCAGTGAACGTAGACTTGACGTTATCAATCGTATAATAGACACAGGTGATATAGGGCTTCTGTTGTGTAGCAGATCCAGACCGCTCTATCCAACCCAGTCACTGACGATGAGGCAAATAACTGTGTGATCTTACCAGTTGACACATGTCACTTAAATCCGTGTTTCACTGTAACGTAGAACAGGAGAGAGAATACTCCAGGGGTAGTTTAGATCATTGTTGGCAAGACCCTTTACGTTCAGTTGCCAGCCACACCACTGGTGGCAGGCCAATGTTCAACCAGACCACTGTGGGAAGACCCCGAGCCAATCAACCGGTGAGACAAGACAAGACACCCGCAACTGTGACCATTTCCAACTCCACCGTTGGTGACCGTATAACGTTACCAAACGGCCCGTCTGCTGAACAGAGATCACCAGCCGACCTTAACTGTCTTGAGTGGACCGTTACCCAAATCGATCCCTGACGACCACACCGTTGTTTCAACTGTATGGTCAGTCAGAGAGCCATCACTGACTGATCACCACCACACACTCTTGAAGACTTTGCCTACGTTGTCTCGGGTTGGTGGTGACAGCCCGCTCATGTTGCGGGCTGGTGATTGTCTTGTCCTTTGCGTTAATCCCTTGATCACGATGTTACGACCCTTGAGCATGACGGTACGGCCTCTGAACTTGACGGTACGGCATTTGAGCATGACGGTACGGCCTCTGAACGTGACGGTACGGCATTTGAGCATGACGGTACGGCCTCTGAACGTGACGGTACGGCATTTGAGCATGACGGTACAAACTTCAGCACGCCGGTACAATCCTTAAACACGTCGGTACGACTCTTGAGCTTGAAGATACGACCTCGCGACGATGCGACCCTTAAAAGACAATGGTACGACGACTGAACAAGACGCGATGACCCCTGAATATAATGACGTTACCAATGGTGTCAACCCTTAAGGGCCAAGTCAAAGGTCACGCCATTTTACCCAAGGGTCGTGACGCCTTCCTCGAAAACGGTTAACAATTCTTCTCATCTTCTTCGTATGAGAAACTGTAAAAACCTACTCACATCTTTCCACGTTTAGTAGAAAACGAATCTCAGCAACTACGATATTGGCTGCGTATACAGTGGTTACTGCTATCTATATTCCAGTATAATTGATCATTATATCTCCAATCGCAGAATTCATCGTAAAACTTTTACCCCAGAAGTTAGGCTTTGCGTCTCTCGATGTAGTCTATATTTGCTGCAGAACTCTGCAAAATCATTATTCTTTTTCAGGCACGCTAATGCGACCCTCGTGGGATGGGATCGAGAAACAACTGGTGACCCACGAGCACAAGAGGCAAAGAGAGACTGAGGGTGAACGATGCATGAGAGGGAGGGAATCACTGAGGGTGAAAAAGAAAAAAGTAAGGAGTGAACCAGGGGTCGGGCCTGAACCTACTAGGACAAGGGGGTAGGTGTAGCTGCTTAATCCCACTAGACTGTCTGCCCGGGAATCCGTTCTGGGGAGTCCTATGTCCGTAAGGGGTCCGTAGACAACTTGCAGGCTCTAATTACTCGTCCCGAGACACCAGGAGAGGCCCAGGAAGCCACTGGTGTGGATACACGACGCTGAGGAACACGCAGACCAGGAAGGCCGGCGACTGACGGACACTGTCGACATGGTGTCTGAGGAGAGGGAGAGGAAGGACACAGGGAGACTAAGTGAAACGGGGACTCTGGGATAACTGGAAGAACACAAGGAGTTGAAACCAACACTAATGAAAGAACGGGCGCTTGATTGGCTATCAAGGACGACACTGGCCGCACGAAAAGAGTGAAGTGAGATCAAACAAATAGTGAGTAGGACAACACCGAAGGAAACAAGATAAACATGAGTGGAAAAGAAAGGAGGAGAGAGACGCCATGAACTGGCAAGATAGGGAGAATGTAGGAAATAAAGAGTAAAAGAATGGGTGAAACAGAAGGACCGCGCAGAAAGTGAAACACGAAAAATGGGAAGGAAGGGAGGGAATGACTGACTGAAGCAGGGATTCTGGGTAGATTGAGGAATACATGAAGCTGAAGCTCAGTGAAACAGGGAGAGCAAATGCGAATTTGAATAAGCAGCAATGAGTGAGACAAGAAGGAAGGAGAGAAAGCCAATCAAAAAAATGGGGGAACTGAGTGAAACAGAGCGAAGGGGGAGAGCCAACGGAGATATGAAGGGAAGGACTTAGTGAGACAGAGGGAGAACAAGTACGAAGATGGGAGGAAGGCTGGGTGAAACGGGAAGATGAATAACGTGGCACTAAAGTATGTGGAATATGGGAGACTGAGTGAAACAATAAGAAGGAAAAGATGATGATGATGATGAAGAGAACAATAGGAAAGTGAATAAAGCAAGAGTTAGTGGGAGACTTGACGATGCAGGGAAGCAAGGACAGAGTGAGTGAAACAGTGATTATATCTAGTATTTGTGAAATTCTGGAACAAGGGAGACGTAGAAACTAAAAGTAATCCTACTGAAACAGGGAATGAAGAGGACATATGCATATTGACACTGAACGATGCAGAGATAGGGAAAATATTAGAAAAATAGCGAGCAGGAAACTGAATGGAAAATGAAACTGGGGTAACCAAGTGAAACACAGAGTATGGGGGAGAAAAGACAGCGAGTGAAACTGCACTTAAGGAGGACACAGTTTGAAGAATGAGGAACAGAAATCAGGGAAACTGGGAATTAGCGACAAATGAGTTGAACAGTGTGTAGGGAACGAATGACTGAAACTGAGTAAAGAAGGAAACATGAGGAAGACTGTGTGAAACATAATACCTGAAACTGAGTGAAACAGCGACCATACCGTATGCATACGCTGCTTATTCATATGCATATTTCCTCATTCTGAATGAGACAACACAACTCATTAAAGCGAACCTTTCCAAATATATCATAACCAATAATAAGAGAAATGACAAATGAAAAAGCGTAAAACAAGTTAATGAAGTAATACCACATGAATATAGAACAATATCTGATGACTCACATATTCGGTAGCACACATTAAGAATATTGTTGCCAATATCTAAAAATACTTTCTGGAAGCGATGTTTCCAGCACCTACCTGAGGTTAGCCAGTCTACTTCACGAAACGCAATCACTATGCTTTCAATTATAAGATTAATTAGTATTATGATAATCAACATGACACACTACCTCCACGGTTGGTTGTCTGTTTGGCCAGTAGGCCTATCAACTGTTAGGCTCATTAAGGCAGTCAGCATCGAGTTATTTCCAACGACAAAAAATTTTCAGGACCCTCAGGTGAAGGCAGCACTGACACCACCATAACCCCCCTCACTAAGCGTGTTCGTACGTATTCATTCATTCAAAAAATTTCCTGGAAGACAATGCTAACCCACGCACTGGTATTTTTAGGTAATTTGGTAATTTCATTTATCCATTCCCGCTTGAATATTTTCATTTATTTCTTCAGGGACTTACCATGTTAGGTAGTTCTCAAATACTTTGATTGAAAAACATGTCTAGAGAGTTTCTTTATAATTCAGCAAGTATGTCTAATAATTAAACAAATTTGAGATTCTAAGGTTTGATAAAATATTTTGATAATTTATTCTAAAACGCTAAAAATCTAATTGGATCATCTATAATTTTTGATGTGCATCATCAACGTATAAAACAATTAATCCTGTAATTATGGAACAATGAAACTTTGTTAACGCTAATAGCACTGCGCCAGCATAAAACTATTCCAACATTATTCATCACTGAGAAAATGAAAATACCAAATATCAAAACTAATGACAGGAGAAATGATAAAGAAAAAAGTTAAAACGAGTAAATGAAACAGCATATGAATAAAGGACAATGATTAACATACTTAGTAACACAGATTGGGAAATCTAGCAGCCCGTTCTCTCTGCTCATCTGTCGTTTGTAAGCTGATCAAAATAAAGAAAAGAAAACAAGGTATGATAATAATTACTCCACCTTAAGAAGAATGAAATTTAAACCTTAAAAATGCTTTAGTTTACCTCTTAAAATGCCGTTGCAAGGAAAGACACGCGTTTTCTTTATTTGAAAGTTACGGAGAGAGTCTCTCAATTTGCACCGGGCCGCGCGTCTACTGTATTTCTTATCATCTGGTCACCATCTACTCCGTAAAACAGTTTGATTTTAGCAATAAAGAAGTATAGATTCAAAAGGACCGATCGATTTACAGGGCTTAGAGACACGCAGCGATCTTCTTAACAGGATTTCTTCACGTTACCCTTAGCGCTCGCCACGTCAAACTTGAAAACACGGAAAAAGACGCGTTTTCAGATAATGTAATCACGTCAGTTAGCAACGGCTTGAGAAAACATACAAAAGAGAATATAGAAATCTATATATATAAGGATTAATTTTGATCATAAAGCGTGAAGCCTAAATGTGTCGGTCATTATGTTAAAAATCATTACACTTCGACTATATATATATATATATATATATATATATATATATATATATATATATATATATATATATATATATATATATATACCAGGTCCAGTCTGGAATGGGATATTGTTAACAACAATTCGTTCCTTGGTTTCACATTGCTGTTTGCTCCGCCGAGCCAACGTTCTTGGTACGTGTGAGTTCTCTGCTCATCGCAGGGAAAGTTGACTAAAATAATCAGGTTTGCTGGGAACGTCGAGGGAGGCGTGAAAGCCACAACATATCGTGTCGTTATATGCAAACCCCTAAGACTACTGGCTCAACCAGCACACTTTCCTCTGACGAACTAACAAATGAATACATTTCATCCACTTGAGACGTTCAAATGAAATCGAATCTTATTTGGCTAAATGACTGTAAAAATTACTTACATAATGTGTTTGTTTACTTGCTTTTTACAGCAACTCTGCTCACACAGACAATACGAGTAAGGTGAGGACCTGTGTACCTGCACCAGCGTTTATGGTCAAATGTTAGCAGTAAGGAGGAGGGTTGTTTGTATTGGAGACGAGGTCGCACCTCGACAGTGGCAGATCCTTGAGGAGCAGTAGGCGCCGCCACCCGCCCATTTCACCCGCTGGGAGAGGGACATTATTATCATCATCATCATCATCATTTGTCAACGAAGGACTTTCCAGCGCACATTTTACAGATCACATAGTGTGATCACACATTTGGTATTCTATTATACAAAACGCAGTGTCTGTGTGAGCCGTGACAAGACGTCAGTACATGTTTCCGTCATCCGCGTGAAGAAGTCAGCGCGTTTGCACGAACTATGCTGAGCCGTAAGCAAGGTTCTGCTTGAGCCACGTCAAGGTGTTAGCACCTTAGATTAAAGTCGGTCAACATCAACGCTTCCTCTCTGCAGAGGAACGTACAGTTTTGAAATGGAAGAGAGAATGAAAGAGTTTATAGGTTTGGCAAAGGAAATTTGTTAAGCTAAGCTAATTAAGCTGCTGCGTCACATGGGTCTTGTGTGGCCGTTGGCAACTCAAGGATAGGGCGTTCTGATAACTGTTTCTCTCCCTACACCTCGAGGCTTTGGAACTCTCTACCCTCTCATATATTTCCCAATAACTATGACCTGGCACATTCTAAAAGACAGATTCTTCACTTTCTCCCAAATTCATGAATAATACGAGCTTCTTTTTCTATTTCATAATCCTCTCTGTATTTCAATCATGGTCTAGCCATGACGTGGACTTTTGTCCGTGTCTGGAACCTCCAACGTAAAAAAAAAAAAAAAAAAAAAAAAAGCACTGTTCACTGTGTACATCGATGGATGGCTGGAGCCTCTCTTGGTGCTTTGAGGTTCCCTAGAAACCAAGTGTGTTTTATGCACCGTTGTCGAGGTCTCGGATATGCCTGCAATTTGTGCCATCGATGTCTTCTAGCTTCCGCAAGACTACAAGTTTTTTTATGCTCCTTTTCTTAAATATAGACCGACTACTTCAATCTTTGGACATTTGTGTTACACTTCGGCGTTTTCGCTGTGGGAATGCTTCTTGCTTGTAACCAATGACATTGTCCTATTCTGTATCCTATGTGACTACAGTAAGCGTAACTTGGAGCCGAGATGCAAGAGTATGGAAAACGTACTACAAACGTATCTAATACAAAACCTTCAGCATTAAAGTTGTAAGAACACTGAAATAAACTGCCATCTGATATGGGAATAAATACACTAAAAATCATGGTCACATGAATGATTTTGTGATATCAATCAGTTAGTAAATATCATTGTTCAGGAGTAGCCACATCATCTGTATGGATTCAAAATCTTTAACCTTTACTGTTAAGCAGTTGAAATACACTGTACACTGCCACATCACTGTGCACGTCCACTTCACCATAGCCCATCACTGCTTTGTACGCCCAATGCACCATGGATGCCCACCAATATGTACGACTACTTCACCACAGATGCACACCACTAGGTACGCCCACTTCACAATGGATGCCCACCACTATGTACGCCCACTTCACCGTGGATACCCACCACTATGCACGCCCACTTCACCATAGATGCCCACCACTATACTCTTCCCTTTCACCATAGATGCCCTCCACTATCCCCTGAGTTCATACATAACAATCCCACTTATGCTTCTTCATCGCCCGATGTTTTTTTCTACTAAATGGGTTGTTGGGATGGAGGTTTAAGTGACTGGACAGGGGAAGATGCGTCTTCGAAAATGGAAGCAAGTTATAGAGCTTAAAGGTGTGTGTTGCTGGTTTTAATGAGGAGTGTAAATGGCCTATTGGATATATATTTTGGCTGTCTTGATAATTTACATCCTCTCGGGCGATGGGGGTATATGTGTGTGTGTGTGTGTGTGTGTGTGTGTGTGTGTGTGTGTGTGTGTGTGTGTGTGTGTGTGTGTGTGAAAAGATGTACTTTTTCCCCATCTATATCCAACCCGACCACAGGCCTAAATTGATAGGCCTACATGCGACGTAATTCACCATACTCATACGTCCCGATTCATCTTTCATATTCTCACGCCCGCATCGGCCCTTCAGCAAGTTTGGGGCTGGGGGGGGGGGGGATAGGCCCCTTCACTGTAGGCTTACGCCTATACAATGTCCTCGCCATCCCTCCTTACCGACACACGCCCCCGCTATGCTTCACTATACCCTGGCGATGATGCTGTGTTTGCCGCCACCACACAAAGCCGCCACTGTACCGGAACGGCGTCACTGTATTCACATACCCGAGTCCTTATTTACTGTACGTACATGGCTACATTCTCGACTACTGTATCAACATGGCTACAGCATCTTCATTGTACCCATACGCTCTTATCAGCGTCACTATGCCCACATGCTAGCACCAGCGTCACAATACCCATACGCTTACACCAGCGTCAGTATATCCACACGCCGCTCGCACCAGCGTCATTATATTCACACACTAATGCCAGCATCAATATACCCACATCAGCGTCACTATAACCACACGCTCACACAGGTGTCACTATACCTACACCAGCGTCATAATATCCACACACCAGACCAGTGTCACTATACTCACACATCAACACCAGCGTCAGTCTCCACACATCGGTTTCACTATATCCAAATACCCACATTAGCGTCACTATTCTTACACCAGTATCACCATACTTACTTGCTCACACCAGCGTCATTAAACTCACACCTGAAGCGTCACTGTATCCTCCAAAATCAGCGTCACTTTATCCTCACGACCACACTAGCTTCACTGTACCCACAATAGCGTCACTGTATTCACACACCCACACCAGCGTCACTATAGCCACACAAACATCGCTTCCCGCACACAACAGCACTAGTGTCATTATACCCACACCGCCAAATCGGCTTCACTATATCCACAAACTCACACCACATACCCACTTGCGTCACAGTATCACCACGCCCACACCAGCGTCACTACACCCACACACCAACACCAGCGCCACTACACCCACACTAACCATTACACCCGCATACCCACATCGGCGTTAGTATACCCACACAACCACCCTAATGTCACTATAACCCAGAGACACAATTCGAACGCCCACACCAGTGCTTGATGTACCCACACGCCCACACCAACAGTAATATGCACACGCCCACACCAGCGTTACAATATCTACAACAGCGTCATTATATCCAAACGCCCACAACAACATCATTACAACCACACTAGCCTCATCATACCCATTCTACCACGCCAGTAACGTCATCATATCCACACACCCAAACCAGCGTCACTGTACTTGAAGTAGCGCCACTATATCCAGACCACTATATCACACCACCGTCATTAATAGCCATACCATCATCGCTACATCCCCAGTAGTATAGCTATACCCACCTGCCAACGACAGCGTCACTATATCCTCGCCAGGTCACACGTATACAGAAGGAAGGTGTGGGCGCGTCTAAAGGAGGACCTCGGTATGTGTATACAGAAGGAGGGTGAAGATATGTATACAGACGAAGGGCATGGAAGTATGAAGAGGGAAGGCTTGGGCGTGTATATGGGTTCGCGCCCACTCTATATAAATACCCACGTCCTCACTCTCTATACACGCCCACACTACTCCTCCATACACACGCCTACCCTCCCTCTCCATACACGCCTACTCTCGCCCTCTGAACACGCCCACACTGGGTGGATCAATAAGAGGCAGGCAGGAGCTGGTGGCGACCCGGCCATAAATTTGAACATTTGTGAGTAATTAAAGTCGAGAATTGGAGACACGCGCAGCCAACAAAGCCACCCATTAAGGATCAAGGATCATTACGCCTCACAAGTCCATTCGGTAGTTAACAGAGCAAACACAGATTAACAAAGGACATTCAGACTGTTGCCAGCTGCAAGAAGCTTCTCCCGTTAACTCGGCAGTCTTGATGTTGTGTAGTTAGGATCAACTTGAGGTTAAAGACAAGGGGTCAAAGGTGAAGTTCATGTGCTGGTCGGCTTGTAGTTTAAGGTGGTGCCAATTGGCCTGGGTGACTCACGGCGTGAGCAGCTCCAGTTACAACTACCAGAGGGATCCAGTAGGCGCCAGGAATCACTCCCCGCCAATTAGATCAAACGAGGGGTCACGTGACAGCCGGGGACAATGGGTGTGGCAGGGTCAACAAAGGGTCACGTGGAAGGCCAGGTCAGTCAATGACGTCACGGTTTCTGCCCACCAATTGAGGTCGGTGGTCAGTTCTGGCCGAGGGGATCCAAACGAGACGGTGGATGAGTGGGTATAGGAAGGACTGGTGGCGGCCATTGTGGCCAGAGGAGACGCTCTGGCTGTTGAGATGGGCTCATTATCCTCTGTGCGTCCAGCCTCCGTCCAAAATTGAAGCCTTAATTGAGGGAGGAGAATTCATTCCCTCGGCCAACTGAAATATGGGAAAGGTCACTATGGCTGCGTTTGCAATCAAATGTTCTGTGTTGACAGATGATTTGGTTGAGTTCGAAAGTGAATCATTTATTTTTCTGCTATGAGAAGAAAGGTCAGGTCGTTCTTAAAATGGTCGGTTTGCGTGACCAGTTCAGATATAATCGATTGTATCGTTAGGCCAGAAATTATTCCCCTCAGACCCTCTCTCCCTCAGTGACCCTTTCAAGATCTGGAAAAGAACCATCGTCTATGTTGCCGCCAGACTGGTCACTCACAGTGGTGCCAAAACTCCTTCGCCGAACACTCAAACGTTAAACTCCCGTAACTGAAAAAAATATCCAACATACCAAAACGCCTGTGACACAAAACAACCGATTTTGCTAATATACAACGCACTAAACGAAATTACAACCCCGTAAAAATCCATTAGCGATATTATGAAGCAGGTAGAGAGGACGCTCATCTGGCATTACTGGTCCGGGGTTCCAGTGGTGCCATCTGTCAGCTGGTTAATGGTCCCTGAAGGGCCGGTCACTTGCACACACCACCGTGACCACACCGCCACCACCCATCTATTACTCTTACCCTCCCTCCGCCTCCTCCCCAACTCTTACTATTATCTAGAAGGGAAGCTGGGGTCGAGTCTGGGCCTAGTTTATGGACGAAAGTTTATTCAGATGAACTTTAGAGTATTCTTAATGGGGTAAATTATGGGATATAAGTTATAGACGATGAGGGGCGAGAAACTCCGGGAACTGGTGGTGGGTAAGTTTGTGGTGATGATCCTCGACGCACGGCTGCTGTAGTTACCCGTGAAGACCTTGGAGGGAACCATGAAGGAGAATACTAAGCTGCATCCAAATGACCCACGGAAAAGGCCAAGTTGCATATTAGTGACGTCTTTACATCAGACGATTCTCCTTAACTATTATATACGAGTATGACCCTATTGCTTGCACCTGACGATGGCCAGACTTGAAGGTGAATATTATCATTCTCGGGTTCAGATGTTATAACATTGTGCTCCTCGGACTATCATGAAAGTTATCTGTAAAGAAAATGAGGCACATTTCAATGTCTCATGACGACTGGTGGTTGCTACCTGGGGCAGGTGGGGTGGCCAGCCCCCTACCCCATCTCGCTTCGGTTTGCTGACCTCCTGTCTACTACCACTCCCTCCCACCAACAAACCCTCTCCTTTTCCTCTTATTTCACATCAGAATTTGCCATCCCACTCTCACTCCCCTATCGTCCCCTCCAATTCCCATCCTCCCTACTCACACTCATCACCCTCACTCCCTGCCTCCTCCTCTTCCCCTCATTTCCCAGGTCAGATAACGCTGATTACATCTTGCGTGGGCGGGGGCACCGCGGGGGGGCGGCCGAGGCGTCGTGAGACCAAGCGCTTCCAGGGGTAAGTCGGAGGCGCCGCAGGGGAGGGAGAGAGAGAGAGAGAGAGAGAGAGAGAGAGAGAGAGAGAGAGAGAGAGAGAGAGAGAGAGAGTCGTCGACGCCGCCCATAACTCGACCTCAGCCACGCCCACGCCACTCTCGACCACGCCCATATTTGTGCACTTCATACTTTACATGATTTGTAATGAATTATTAATGATCCTCTCAAGATTTGTGCATCTGTTGTTTCCAGAGTTAGATATGTGCCCACATAAACCCACGGGAGGAGGGAGGGGTGAGGGAGGCAGCACGTCTGCTACGTGAGGTCTGAACCTGAGGGAGGAGACGTGCACGACGTGAACATCCCCAGGTTAAGGGGGGAGTGAGTCGAGCAGCTCGAGGTGGTACACGAGGGGAAATGCTTCCAGTGGCAGGGAAATGATTGACGCCCCTGGAATGAAGAAGGTCTTCGACGAGGCAATACTCCCTTACGTCAATACACGATGATACAGCCTCGCTGACACATACATACATACATACATACATACATACATACATACATTACATACATACATATATATATATATATATATATATATATATATATATATATATATATATATATATATATATATATACATGTGTGTGTGGCGAGGTGGCGATGGGAATGAATAAAGGCAGACAGTGTGAATTGTGTGCATGTGTATATATGTATATGTCTGTGTGTGTATATATATATGTGTACATTGAGATGTATGGGTATGTATATTTGCGTGATGGGACGTGTATGTATATACATGTGTATGGGGGTGGGTTGGGCCATTTCTTTCGTCTGTTTCCTTGCGCTACCTCGCAAACGCGGGAGACAGCGACAAAGCAAAATAAATAAATAAATATATATATATATATATATATATATATATATATATATATATATATATATATATATATATATATATATAGGGTGTTTTGGTCGAGGTGGTGTGCGAAGTGAAAGGGTCAGGGAGAATGGTTTAGTAAACAGACAAGAGGTAGTGAAAGCTTTGCGGAAGATGAAAGCCGGCAAGGCGGCGGGTATTGCAGTGGAATTTATTAAAAAAGGGGTTGACTGTGTTGTTGACTGGTTAGTGAGGATATTCAATGTATGTATAGTTTATGGTGAAGTGCCTGAGGAATGGCGGAATGCATGCATAGTGCCATTGTACAAAGGCAAAGGGGAAAGGTGAGTGTTCAAATTACAGAGGTACAATTTTGTCGAGTATTCCTGGGAAATCATATGGAAGGGTATTGGTTGAGAGGGTGAAGGCATGTACAGAGCATCAGATTGGGGAAGAGCAGTGTGGTTTCAGAAGTGGTAGAGGATGTGTGGATCAGGTGTCTGCTTTGAAGAATGCATGTGAGAAATAATTAGAAAAACAAATGGATTTGTATGTAGTATTTATGGATTTGGAGAAGGCATATGACAGAGATGATAGAGATGCTCAGTGGAAGGTATTAAGAGTAGATAATTGGCATATGATTGGTGCCCAGTGAATGTCGGTTTGCGGCAGGTAAGCGTGATGTCTACATCGTTGTTTAATTTGTTTATGGATGGGGTTGTTAGGGAGGTAAATGCAAGAATTTGGAGAGAGGGGCAAGTACGCAGTCAGTTGTCGATGAGAGAGCTTGGGAAGTGAGTCAGTTGTTCGCTGATGATACAGCGCTGGTGGCTGATTCGGGTGAGAAACTGTAGAAGCTAGTGAGAGAGTTTGGTAAAGCGTGTGAAAGAAGAAAGCTGAGAGTAAATGTTAATGAAAGCAAGGATATTAGATTCAGTAGGTCTGAGGGACAAGTCAATTGGGAGGTAAGTTTGAACGGAGAAAAATTGGAGGAAATGAAGTGTTTAAGATATCTGGGAGTGGATTTAACAGCGGATGGAACCATGGAAGCGGAAGTGAGTCACAGGATGGGGGAGGGGGCGAAGGTTCTGGGATTGTTGAAGAATGTGTGGAAGGCGAGAACGTTATCTCGGAGAGCAAAAATAAGTATGTTTGAAGGAATAGTGGTTCCAGCAATGTTATATGGTTGCAAGGCGTGGGCTATAGATAGGGTTGTGCGGAGGAGGGTGGATGTGTTGGAAATGAGATGTTTAAGGACAATATTTGGTGTGAGGGGGGTTTGATCGAGTAAGTAATGAAAGGGTAAGACATGTGTGGTAATAAAAAGAGTGTGGTTGAGAGAGCAGAAGAGGGTGCATTGAAATGGTTTGGTCACATGGAGAGAATGAGTGAGGAAAGATTGACAGAAGAGGATATATGTGTCAGAGGTGGAGGGAACGAGAAGGGGGAGACCAAATTGGAGGTGGAAGTATGGAGTGAAAAAGATTTTGAGCGATCGGGGCCTGAACATGCAGGAGGGTGAAAGGCATGCAAGGAATAGAGTGAATTGGAACGATGTGGTATACCGCGCTCGACGTGCTGTCAATGGATTGAACCAGGGCATGTGAAGCGTCTGGGGTAAACCATGGAAAGTTTGTGGGGCCTGGATGTGGAAGGGAGCTGTGGTTTCGGTGCATTATGCATTACAACTAGAGACTGAGTGAGAACGAATGTGGCCTTTGTCTTTTCCTAGCGCTACCTCGCGCACGCGCTGGGGGAGGCGGGTGACATTTCATGTGTGGCGGGGCGGCGACGAGAATGGATGAAGGCAGCAAGTATGACTAAGTACATGTGTATATATGTATTCTGTATATGTACATGTATGTATACGTTGAAATGTATAGGTATGTATATGTGCGTGTGTGGGCGTGTATGTATATACATGTGTATGTGGGTGGGTTCGGCCATTCTTCCGTCTGTTTCCTTGTGCTACCTCGCAAACGCGGGAGACAGCGACAAATTATAATAAATGAAAATAGATGAATATATAAATATATATATACTTATATATATATATATATATATATATATATATATATATATATATATATATATATATATATATATATACTTGTATGTATGTATATATGAATCGTATCGAATCTACGTATCACATAATGCTATTGGTGAATATTATCTCCATCTATTTTTGAGTCAAACTAATGTCTGGAGAGTCACGTTGGCGGGGTAGGGGTGCTAGGGTGGGGTGAGGTGGAGGATGATGACAGACCAAATATAGATAAGAGAATAATCGTAATTATTTTTTTTTTACATGAATGTTCTTAATGCTCTTCGATATTTGAAGAAAGGAAAAAAGAAAACAAAGAAGATTCGATATCATGTGACACTGTAAGAGACCTGAAGACTGTGATGAGACGAATGACAGAAAGATGTCTAACATGATGACCAGTCTGTCCAGGAGGACACTCGAGGAAACAGAAAGTTAAAGTAACGTGTCCGAAAATGATCAAGAAACACAAAACCAACTAATGGGAATTTAACAAGGCAATTAATTAATCACTTAGTTCATCATACAAGTAGGTAATCAATCAATTAATCAATCAAGCAATCAATCAATAAATTGAAACAGACAGACAAGCGTCTACGATAAAAAATCAAACAAAATAGAGCGACAGAGAAAAACAGTATACAAGGTTAAAAGTAACAAGAAGGAGTTGAGTAATGACGCAAAGAGAAATATTAGTGAGTAACAAGGAACACTTCAGGGACAGGATGCAAGGACCATCTACACAGTGAGGAAGTGAATTACAAAAGTAATCACAGCGAAGTAAACGCAGTGGCTCCCTCCATATACACACACTTTGGATACCCCTCTGTCAAGACGCGTCCAGATCAGCTGGAGGGTGATGGACCAATTACAGTGCGACTTTCATCAACAATGGTTGAAGTTAGAATGTTCTAACAGCAATCTTTGATCTCTAACGAAGGTTAAGAAGAGTTATAGTAATCGAGTCTGGGGTATCTGAAGCAAGCTAATGCCAGCCCAATGTCAGATCATTTGGAAACAAGACTGAAGGAACAACGATGTTGATGACTGTTGAGAAATAGGGGTAGACACTGCAATAAAACAATGGGAATAAGAAAAGGGAGAAAATTGAGAAAACGAGTATGTTCTCCCTTCCTATGGAGGGAGACAGACATAATAACTCGGTGTAACAGACATTCGCTCATAACACTTACGAAGATTCGTTTTCCAAATATTGTTGGAGACGAAGGCCGGTGACAGATTTCCGAGAGCATGAATACTTGGCTATGACCCACTGAAAATGATTCGAATAACTAAACTGAAGAAAATGGGATCTGCATGCAATGAACCCAGACGCCTCGCCTACCAAGTTCCAAGGCAGAGGAAACTTAAAAAAAAAAATATATATATTCTCTCCCTACGAAGGGAGAAAAATAAATACGACCTGGCGAGCAAGACGTCATGCCACCAGACGGCGTAATGAAGAGACGATATCAGTTACATAGATACACAGACCAATGCTCCATGAGAGATGGTGTCCGGCCATAACATGAACAACAGATATCGAAAATAAATGTAAAAAAACAACTAAGAAATCCATTCAAAAATGATAGCAGAAGATATTTTAGAATGATAAGAGTAAATGAGTAACTAGATTAATCACTACGCTGAAAAGTACTGAACACTGTGACCTTAACCAGATCGGGCGACCAGCTGCTGCAGTTCCCAGGTCATGACAAACAGGTGCGCCTCCACTGACAGCTGCCCCCTCCTGCCGCCCTCCTCTTACTCTCCACACCTTCCTAACGCCCACGTCCCTACACTTCATCGTCCACGTCCCTGTACTTCATCTTCCACGTCCCTACACTTCATCGTCCACGTCCCTACACTTCATCGTCCACGTCCCTGTACTTCATCTTCCACGTCCCTACACTTCATCGTCCACGTCCCTGCACTTCATCTTCCACGTCCCTACACTTCATCGTCCACGTCCCTACACTTCATCGTTCACGTAGCTGCACCTTATCGTCTTCATCCTTGTCCACATCCCTACACTTCATCGTCCACATCCCTACGCTTCATCATCCACAAGCCTACACTTCATCGTCCACATCCATACACTTCATCGTCCACGTCCCTGCACTTCATCGTCCACATCCATACACATCCCTGCACTTTATCGCTTACTTTACTTTGCCTAACGTGGTCTTACATATAAGCTGATTGCATTAGTCTTCCCCATATACATATATATATATATATATATATATATATATATATATATATATATATATATATATATATATATATACCACCTCCTCCTAATTCCCCATCACTTAGTCTCACTGCATGACGTCTTCTTCCATCCTAACCTCAATCACCATCTCATCTTTCGCTTTCCCTACCTCCACCTCCTTCTCTTCTTCTTTCCCTTCCTCCCTACATCCCTTACTAACATCCACTTCATACTCCACTTGCCTCTTCTCCACTACCCCCCATCCTTCCACCATCTCTATATTCCTCTCATCCCTCCGCCTCTGAATGTCGACCATCCCTTCACAGTTCTGGCCCGCCCTCCTCCAGCCTGCTTCCCCTCCCTTTCTTGTTTGCCTCTCCATTCATCTTCCCCCTCCCTCCCTCCTTGGACTCCTTCCCGGTCCTCCCAGGTGCTCTGGATCACTGCCTCTGTGGGTGGACATAAAGACATCACAGGTAACGAGGCAAGGACAGGTGGGCGGGCTCCTCTATGTAAATGACCCCGTTAATTATGCTGATCACTTGATATCCGCTGTCACCGCGGCCTCTCCTTAACCCACACGAGGTCAGGAGCGGTCAAGGTCGTCAGGTCATCGGAAGGACGTCACGAGGAGAAGTCAGAGCAGGAAGGATGAACTTCTCTGGTGGTTCAGACTGGACGGTAATCCCGAGGTACTGGAAAACATGATCGGGGAGAGTGGGTGCTGACGAGGGCTGAGTTATGTAGGGAGTGGATGATGATGATGATGATGATGATGGCGGCCTGGTAGAGGCTGGGTGACCTAAGGTGTGGTATGATCAGGATTGGGAAAAGGGAGGATTACAATGTGTCGATGGTGAAGAGGAATGGTCAAGTAGTGGGAGACGAACGAGAAATGGTCACAAGGACTAAGGAGTAAAAAAACAAACAAATGCGTGGATTAACAAGACTGGGTGCGAAAGACAGCTGGAAGCAGGACTGCGGGATGAGGAGACGATCAAGACTTAGTGATGGAGCGAGGTGGAGATTGTAGATGCTGACGATGATTAGATTAGAGAGATTAATTCTTAAAAAGATTCGATTTGAAAACCCAGATGAAAGAGATCTCGTATCTAAAGAAAGAGGCGTCGAAGGACGTTGGTTAGGAGTGGGTCATCAGAGTGTGGGTCACGGAATTGTGAATGAGAGATGGAACCGTTGTCGGGTGGGTCTCATAACCAGCTGTCTGGACCCGTCCATGCCAGGGGGGTTGTATAACCAAGTATACCAAGTTTTAACCAGACGCCTGGCGGTAGGCGTCAGACCTTGACCAGCGGCTGAGCCAGACGCAAGATGCATCGACGGAGCATGACGAGTCATGTGGCTGTCTGTTGTATACACCAGCTGTGGTTAGACCAGTGACTCCGCCATCTCGACAGCTAACTACTTCTGGATAGTACACGTCAGTAGACCCGAGCAATCAACTACCAGACTGCAAACACACACACACACACACACACACACACACACACACACACACACACACACATACACACACACACACACAGACACACAGACACACACACACACAACACACACACAGACACACACACACACAACACACACACACACACACAAACACACACACAACACACACACACACACACACACACATACACACACACACACACACACACACACACAATATGATGACCGATTTCGGTGACAGCTGCACCAGACTTTGCCTCACATCAGACCAGTTCATCCGATAAATAATAACACAATATTTGTATAGAGAGACAGAACCCTCTGACCTGATATTTCACCTCCCTCAACCTGACCAATCTCACCCTGACAATGTTGATCTCCTTCCCCGGAGCATCAGCTCTGCCCTGAGGATTAGCCGACTTGGTGTCCAGAGCACCAGTTCCACACGTACCCGAGAAAAGCACGTCTTGGACCACAAAGCACTTGTCTATCCTCACTAAGTTCGATCTTAAGTTCATTTAATTTTCCTCCAAGATTTGCCTGAAATAGAACTGAATTCACTACTTGTACAATCAACTGCCCGTGTCAGGTATTTCCCTCTCTTCCCGTCATTATCTTTCATGTTTTCGAAGGATAGAATTTTCAGATCTTCCCTCGAGAAGAGAAATCGATGAAACGCACCTCACCCACCTCCGTTTCCCAGGAAGCTTTATAGCGTTATTGATAAACCATGAGGCGAAAAAATGAATGCATTCATGTTCCATGAGCCAGCTCACTGCTGAGGTGTGGCCCCCAGCCACTACAACCACCACCAACGTGAGCTACCGCGGTGTGCAGCCTCATAGTACCTCCTCCAGACCCGTATGATCGCTGCCGAATATACCAAGAGAAAATGAGAGAAAGAACTGCTTTTGAGAGAGAGAGAGAGAGAGAGAGAGAGAGAGAGAGAGAGAGAGAGAGAGAGAGAGAGAGAGAGAGAATGAATACGTTTAATACTGAAAATCAATCTATGCAGACGACACGGAGGAAAATTTCTTCGTCAGTGCCGTTCTTCGTTAATGACGACTACCTGACGTATACATGATGCATGCAGCTGGGTTACCCACATCCTCCTCGCAACGCCTCAACCATGCAACGCTCAATCTACAGAAAATTATCAAACTTTCAAAAACGTCGACCATTGGAGACGGCTAGCCAGAGGAGGTCGTGTCTGCAGATCTTTTTCTGCGGTTGGTGGACTAGGCGGTGGTAGGTGAGGTGGTGTTGGACGGTGTGGTCGCTGGACTAGGGGATGGTAGGTGAGGTGGTGTTGGACGGTGAGGTGGGTGGTGGGTGGACTGGGCGGTGGTGGCGGACGACACTCCATCATCCTGTGTGTGACGTGGGAAAGCGGTGGACCAACACCTGTCCCAGATCCCGCCCTGTAGGGCACACGCAGTAATGACCTGATGGGGACCAGATACGACAGCATCTAAGGACAGTTGTGGACATTTAATTTCTATTCATCTCTCCGTTTTCTACACAGCTTAGTGGAAATCAGAATGCAAGATGACAGCTTTTTACAGCATTTCATACAGGAGTGATGCACCACTTTTAAGCTGTGGAAAACTGCTGGTTAGACCACATCATAATTACACTCCTATGCAATGCAATTCTTCTTTAAGTGAAAAACGCTCAGTGACGTATAACCTCTACGCTGCTTGGTATGGCGGGCGCAGCAAGAGTGTGAGGTGTTTCAATTGTCGATGATGCAGGGATCGCAACAACAGCCAATGGATGTTTCATTACATACAAGACGTTAAACTGTTCATCAGTTATCGTACTGAGGGCTCGAGTGTGTGTGATTACCATTTGTATGTTATGGGAAAAGAGTCTTACACTCGTGTTGCTCCGTCCCTAAACCTTGTATATATGTACCATATCTTTTAATCCTTATGCATGTACACACAAATACACCCCAGTCTATGCCAGGTACCCATTTCATCGACCAGCCCCTACTGAGGATGAACAGCTGGGTCGACTGTGGACCGGCTGCCGCGACCAGGATTCGAACTTATGTGGGTATTAATCCAGGCGGCCCTTGCATAGGTGACAGTCATTAACACCAGCCTCTACACCACGGAGGTCAGTTTGCGTGTGTGTGTGTGTGTGTGTGTGTGTGTGTGTGTGTGTGTGATTACTTATCTTTGCATACAGGGGCTGAATTTTATACTAAAGTGCTACAAACTTTCAATGTTCCCATTACTAACTTGCAGGTTTTAGAATTTTGAAATCGTCATACCACTCACATAATTTACTACGCTTGTTACATATATAAACTATTCTGTAGTCAAAGGTTTCACCCATACCAGCATCTACCAACCCATTTGGGAACTTACAGGTTGTTATCGTATCCCGTTGGTGCTGTTCTGAGTGAGATGGAGGTGTCGTACTTCTCTCCTTCTCTTCTAAGTTTAGCCCCCTTACCAGGGGCACAGGGTTTGCTGCACGGCGTTGGACACTCTCAAGCATTTCTACTGTCTTCCACGGTTGAGGAGACCAAAGTCATGTTGTATCATTTGCACCAGAGAGAAGTCGTAACATTTCACTTTGAAAAATCTGTGATCTTGATGATTCTAACAGTGACCAACATGCAGTTTGTTTCCTTTAACAGTCCCTCTGCTTACGATTTCCTGGTTCTGAGTCGTCATCACGCCCAGCCATTTTCATAGATAAATTCCTCTAGTTTACTTCCCGCAAATAAGCTGCCATAGTGCAAACTACTTTCACTGTTTCCTTCCTTTATCGCTTCACATACAAATGGTTTGAATTACCTGACCAATACTGCAGCTTGCCAAAGTATCTCTGTACGTTGTCACGATCAGGGATTATCCGTACTTCTTGTCGCCACTGGCAGACATATCCAGGTATGACTCAAGTCTCTACCGGCAGCAAATGCTTCATGTAAACCATAAATAAGATCGACCTCAAACACAAAGAAAGCTCCGTGGGATGACTATCACTGCTCGGTCCATGCAAGTGTTGTAGTGCTGGTAGCGGGTAAGAGATGTCTCTGATGATGGTAATACATTTCATAATTTATCACTCAGTTCCTCACGTGTACTGTGCTCCACTTTAAGAAGAATCATTTCCTAACAATTCTTTAATCTGGGTATTTATTCCTTAAATGATAAGTTTACGGAATATCCTTGTCATGTGTTCTGTGTCCACAACGCCTTCTCATACGTTCACTGCTCCTCTACACTTGTCCGACCATGAGTCTTCCTTGCTCTTGTATACCTCTTAAACACCGACTGAGAGTTGTGTCGTATCAAGAGTGATATTGATGATGATAATAGTAACCAATGAAAATGATAGTAATATTGATATAACACCATCAATAATGATAATAGAAATGATAATAATGATAATAATGATAACAATAATAATAATAATAATAATGATAATAATAATAATAATAATAATAATGATAATAATAATAATAATAATAATGATAATAATAATAATAATAATGATAATAATAATAATAATAATAATAATAATAATAATAATAATAATAATAACAATAATAATAACAATAATAATAATAATAATAATAATAATAATAATAATAATAATAATAATAATAATGATAATAATAATAATGATAATAATAATAATAATAATAATAATAATAATAATAACAATAATAATAATAATAATAATAATAATAATAATAATAATAATAATGAGTGAAGTCTGCTTTTCCTCGTCTGTTCCTTGTGGTACCTCGTTAACGCGGGAAACAGCGAACAAGTATGAGCAGAAAAATGATAATTCCCAAAAAGGAAATTATCTCGTGCGCTATGAGGAGTATAGACCCGATGACCTCGCTGGCTCAACGTGACTCATACAGATCACTGGGGCTCCTCCCGGAGAAGCTCTCTGCTTCGTGTGTGTCACGGGCCTCCTCTTGAGGGTACATGTAGGAGTGCTCGATGATCAGGCACTATCATCATCTGTCAGAAGGGGGTTTCACGAAGCCAAAAGTAAACGAGTTTCATCAAAGATTAGCAAACTGTTGTATCTTCGAAGGTGGTAGAGGCTTGCAGCAAGCAAATACATCTATGAGTGTTTGTGGAAGCTGTATCTCCCAGTGCAACTGTAAAGTATGATTAGTAGGGAGCTTGGAGGATTATCTAGGGTAAAGAAATATAAAAGATCCTCGAAGAGATACCGAGTGGCTGAACATTGATTATGAGATAAGGGATCATTTAGGTCTCTAGGGTTCAAACCGAGCCTCAGTCGTGTCCAAACCAAATCTCAGTCGTGTCAAAGCCGCTAATGAACCCTTAAAGACTCCAAGCTCTTCCTAAGTACATCTCTCATCAGGTCCAGACAGCCAGGTAAGATCATGGAAACAATGGAGAGATTACAGCTGAAGTGCTGGAACTGTGGAAGAAGAGGGATATGGGCAAATACCATATCCATTCATAGAAAAACACAACCCATAAAGCCAGGACTGTGAACAACATGGCAGGTTGGAGATGGAGCGAACCTTGAACAGACAGAGTGCAATTTGCCAACACAGGATGTACGGTAGCACAAGTGAGGAAAGGCTACGTGTCTCCAAAAGCAATGGATATGTCCCGGGGCGCAGCCCAGCGTTCTGAGGCCCAGGTCAGGCTTGACTCGTCGTATATCGCTAGTGCGATAAAGGCGGCGGTAGTCGCAGACTCTAAATGTTACCTCATTGTGGAGAACCTTCCTGGCTCAAGAAAGAAGAATAACCCACACCACTGCAAGCACCAGGAAGTCCAGAAGAGGACGAAGGAAATGGTTTTGACTCCTCGTCTGGAATACCAGCTTGGTAAAGCTAATAAAGTTAGAGGTAGCTTTAAGGTGCCCGGGAGAGGAGGATACCAATATCTCTACAGAGTCCCACTAGGAGAAAGAGGCAGACGAGACCTTACGGATATGTCGACTAGAAAGGAGTCAAGGCGTGGTATTCATCGCCGCAAGAGGATGCTCAACAAGACAATGTGGATAACTAGAAATCAGGTATACATCAATTGATGGCTTGAGGGGAGGCATAATGAAGATGATGCACCACATCTTGAAGAAGATCATGTCATGAGTCGGCGAAGATACCCAGAAACACCTGTGTCCTACGACATTCGCCAAAGGGCAATATCAAAAGGATGAGTCAACAAACCTCCTTTTACAAAAGTGCCCCTGGTAGATCGAATATAATTTTGGGTGATAATCGACATAATAGATCCGTTCCAGCAAAGGCTCCATGCGAAGTCACCAGTCCATCTTGACCTTCGTGGACTATGTATTACAGTATCCTGAAGCTGCTGTTTCATGACACAAGGAGTTAGCAGCTGGTGGCGGCAAGTTTTGTGGGGCTTGGATGTGGAAAGGGAGCTGTGGTTTCGGTGCATTACACATGACAGCTAGAGACTGAGTGTGAACGAATGTGGCCTTTGTTGTCTTTTCCTAGCGCTACCTCCCGCACGCGCGGGGGAAGGAGGGGTGCCATTTCATGTGTGGCGGGGTGGCGATGAGAATGGATGAAGGCAGCATGTATGAATATATACATGTGTATATATCTATATGTCTGTATGTATATGTATGTATGCGTTGAAATGTATTAGTATGTATATGTGCGTGTGTGGGCGTTTATGTATGTACATGTGTATGTGGGTGGGTTGGGCCACTCTCGTCTGTTTCCTTGCCCTACCTCGCTAACGCGGGAGAGCGAGTAAGTATATATATATATTTTTTTTTTTTTTTTTTTTTTTCATACGATTCGCCATTTCCCGCGTTTGCGAGGTAGCGTTAAGAACAGAGGACTGGGCCTTAGACGGAAAATCCTCACCTGGCCCCCTTCTCTGTTCCCTCTTTTGGAAAATTAAAAAAAAAAAAAACGAGAGGGGAGGATTTCCAGCCACCCGCTCCCTTCCCATTTAGTCGCCTTCTACGACACGCAGGGAATACGTGGGAAGTATTCTTTCTCCCCTATCCCCAGGGATATATATATATATATATATATATATATATATATATATATATATATATATATATATATATATATATATATATATATTTTACAGAAAATGAGCGCAAACGTCTGTGTCTTGTGTTGTTGTAAACCTCACGCCTGGGGTCCACGAAGCAGCTCCAGACCACAGCCTACCATCAGCGAGCTCGGTGAAGCTTCATGGATCGATGATGACAATGTTCGAAAGACTGCTCTGAAAGGCCTAGTACCTGGAACAGGTACCAAAATCTTTTCTCTAACTGTATACCCCGGGAGGGCCAGGCAAGGGGATATTTGGTGTGTTTTCCATCTGAACTGGTGTATGTATGGTGGTGACGTTGGAGGGCCACTGATGGCCTTCAAGTGGCAGAGGGCAGAAGTGGAAGGAACAGAGGTCGAGATGACTTATCAGTTTGTGCTGGACCTGAGGAACTGCCTACAGCAGACACGCGAACTGGCCCACGAAGAGCTGTCAAGGCAGAAGAGAGATACACGTTTCAGATTGGTGAGAGGACCCAATCCAGATACAGTATAAGGAGCAAGGTCGCTCATCACCTGACAGGCCACCGCGTCCAGCAGATACCGCGTCAACACTGGCAACTCAAAGATCGGCCGATATGACGTCAACTTCTTTCCTTCCTCAGCTATTCAGTGGAACTCTTTTATGTTTCTTTTCCCTCGACTTCAACATTTTTCTTTAAGGTCCATCACCACAGGAAGAACGCAAGATTTGTTTTACATTTACTCCAAAAACCTTGGCCTTGCGTACAAGTGTTTACGATAGACACTACACACACACACACACACAAATACACACACACACACACACACACACACACACACACACATATATATATATATATATATATATATATATATATATATATATATATATATATATATATATATATTTATATATAAGATACTTTCAAGTCTAAGTGTGTTTTTTTGTTACTCTGTTACGGCCGGATCCCAGCATCATCTAGATGCCCAAAATATTTGGTGTGGGTACTTGAGAATCTGGGCCAAGTATCATGCTACAATACGTTGATCTTAATGTGTTTATGAAATTGTGTTTCTTTGTGACAGTTTCCTGTGTTATAACCCATATGGGACGATGGACGAGCTATAGATATTCATGAATAAATGTATGTAGAAACTCGCTGTTGAATCTTAATCCTATGATAAATTAAGATTAAATCTTACATATATGAGTTTCAAACACTCAGATAACAAGCACCGGTCATCAACCACAGACCTCAAGAACTAACGCAAACTTTGTCTAAGAGCTGACGTGTAGCTGGGCTGACGCACAACACAGATGCTCATCAATCGTACTCTCAAGAGCCGAGAGCCGATCTGGCCTCCCTCTCCTGGTTGACACTTCGTTCAGATAACCCACAGGGCTTGCGGCTCCGTGGTGTACACTGCTACGAAAGTGATAGGCAAGGAGGATAATGAGGACTCAAAAATAGAGGAAGAGCATGATAATGAAGGGAAGAGAGAGAGAGAGAGAGAGAAAGAAGGAAAGAGAAGAACAGTGATGGGCGAAGACGATGGCCATCCCTCAAGGGGGCCATAACACATCCCTGACAAATATGAGGATTTAAAAAATCTTATCTTCTGCTATAACATAAACAAGCTACTCTAAACCTATGTCTGCAGTTTGATATGGACAAAGTATTATGGGGGAAACGGTGTAAGCAATTCCCACACCTAAGGGACCATCCAACGCTGTCGACACAGATAGGTGGGCGAAGAACAGCAGGCTGCGTCAGTCGATCTTCTACGCCTTGGCTGGGCTGGCCTCGTCTTGGGGCAGTGAACGTTTGTGACTCAACGGTGTACAGACAGATGTCA
This sequence comes from Panulirus ornatus, assembly GCF_036320965.1. Lineage (NCBI taxonomy): Eukaryota > Metazoa > Arthropoda > Malacostraca > Decapoda > Palinuridae > Panulirus > Panulirus ornatus. Next base: position 23,239,495 of record NC_092226.1, read on the forward strand.
TGTACGACCTCTTTCGTCACACGGGGAGCACGTGCCACAGGCCCGTGCTAGCTTAAACGCATTTCCGGGCTCTGGGAACTGATAATATCCTGATCACACGTTTCCCTCTGTCCAGGGTTATGACTGTATTCACGGTGGTTAGGAAACAGTTGGCCCACTAGGGCCGCCAGGTCATCAGACAGGTCTAGACAGGAGCTGGGAGGTGTCTTCCTTGCAGCAGTGTGAAGGGCCCCATTCCAAGAGGTAACATGGCTATCTAGAGCGACAGCCACCAGAGACGAAGGCGGGAGAGGGTAACATCTCTCCTTAGGGACGCCCTGACGGGGGTTACCACCCTCGTCAGTGACAACATCTGGGACAGCATTGGCAGGACTCCTCCACGCGCGCCGCGCCCACTTTTGAAGAATGATACGGGACATTTCACCCGGAGGCAGAAGCCAGCCTTGAGGAATACACTTTGTTTTAGTCGTGGGTAGGGGAACATCCTGGAGACTGGTCCACTCTGGGCCAATCTTACCACTAGAAGAATCGTTGAAATGAAGTTCTTCACAAGCAAAAAGGGATGGTTGATTATCCCATGCCACACATAATCTGAGACTAAAGGTTAACCGGGGTCTATAAAACTCTTGCTTATACAAAGCCAGAATTCCACTGAAGTGACATTTAACTCTCGTGTCCCCGGCAACTACAGTTACCATGAGAGAGACAATGAGGATCACTGACACATGAAGACCTACTGTCGCGGACACGTGCACCTGAGTGGACGACCTGCTTCTCTCATGGTGACAACTGGACGATGGATCCCACCACCACACGAGCACGTTCAAGCTGTACGTAAACGTATATACTTTTGTCACCACCAAATTATGGGAGAGTACAAGTTGATATTCTGGTAACCTGGGAGATTACTTGCTACTCCCTGGGTAAGGAGACGAGGGAGATAAAACATCTCGCAAACATTCATGTCATTTTCCAAAACCTCAAACGATGACCTGTCACCCGGCTCAGAAGGTCAGAGAACTCCAAACATATGACAATAGATGTCACTAGTGGCGCAGCTCACATCTACGGCAGGTGAAGCATACAACTCGGCAAGAGTGTGGGCTCACATCCCTCTGGAGTCATCTCCTGAAGGTCAGTCCATCTAAGGCTCACCTTTATGGACCCCAGGAACAAAACTCGTCGCAACTGTAGCATTAACTTCTGCTCCACCAGAGGAGGATGTATCGACTCTCAATTGAGAATGTTTACACAAAACAACCTCGTTATATACTACCTCATTTGTGTCAGGAAAAAATATCTTCATAGTCCTCAGGCAGGACATTCAATTCAAAATCGTCCCAGTCAACCCTCACTTGAGATACGTGGGCTGTCTACAACACTGGATGATTCACCTGGCTCATTGTGTGTCACATCTGACGCGACACACTCACCTCATGTGCCAAGCACCTCTGTCTCGCATGAGACAGTCTGACGACTACTCATTGATAAGATACGCATCTGAATGAGATGAACAAATCTTACGGTGTTAGTAATACCATTTCTTAATAAGAAGTGGACACCAGGTATTGACAGATTATCGATCATTCCAACAGTGACATAAGTACATCCTACATCAGTCTACACAATGGAATTCTGACAAGCCCATCATTTCGGTCGAGCCACACATGGCTCTCCTGTGATAAGAATTCTCCTTACTAGGCACTACATATTGGGTAATCAAACCTCGGAATGCACAAATGTCACAAAATAACCTAATACGTAACTGTTTCTGATGCCAATTACTGTCAATTGGCCCATTAATGACAAACCGACCGTTCAAGCAACACAAATGGGAAGGATAGCTGCCTAACAGTTCCCCTTCCCCATCTTCTTCAGGAGTTTGGGGCCGTTGAGAACAACGTATACTTGCTTCTTGCAATAGAAGGAAGTTACTATTCTCTTACAGGCATATCAGGCATCTTACCAGTACAAGTAGGTGCAAGCTCAGCATCCTCTACACTGGTGCTGAAATCTCTCCCGGGCTGAGTCTTCGCGATGTTGTCAGCCAAGCGGAGGGCCTCACTTGAAGTCTCCGGCCCTTACTCTCAAATGACCAGACTACCTTCTCTCGCAGTAGCTTCCTTAAACTGCTCAATTACGAGCAATTCCTTTACAATATCTGATGACGTGACATCCCTGGCGTAGGGCCAGCGATGGAACAATTTAGTCAGCGAATGGGTAAACTCACTATAAGATTGTGTAAGCCCTCTTTGCCTCTCTACATTTATGGGTAATGTTCAGGCCTTATTCTACATGCACTCAGGACGGCGTGTTGAACATACTAATGATCCCGATTGTGACCGGGGAAAATTACCAAACAAATTGAACGCGCATGACCGGCCGACACTGTCTGAATCACAATGCTTCAAGACTTATCTAGTTATTCTAGAGTTGGGTTACATGGTCGAACTGTCTCCAAAATATTCTTCTGGATCAATTTTATCCAAACTAGTCAGCACGGGAGGGCACTAACTAATATCAAAGTTAATATGACACGTATTTGATTTGTTACTACGGTTGTCAGGTTCACTCGGTGCTGTTTCTCTTAACGAATTCATCTGCTGTAAACGAGCTAATTCAGCTGCACGTTCAGCTTCCCCATGGCTTTTCTCAGCTGCTCCTTTCGTTGGCTCTACGACCGAGTGTTGCATTTCCTGTTGTTTGAACTCCCTTTGTGCCCTGAGCTCTGCTGCGTCAAGTTCTTTTTAAGTTCAGATACAGTAAAAGGTAATGTGACTGTATACAAGGGGATCTAGCCTCATCTGGGAGAAGATTCCCCTTCATCAAATACTGCACAACATTACTTATAATCCCTAATTTCTTATTGATACGTTTCGATGAAGTTCATGAAAAACGAGCGCATTTCTGCCACAACATTTTAGTGAGGGACATTCCACAACTTCCTTAAGGAAGCCATAGATAACATTTTTACAATTCAATTCGCCACTCAGAACTGAGAAAGCAAAATTTCCAAAAGCTCACGAGTAAAGGAACAACAATTTACCTCAAGTCACAACGCGGGGAAATGTTAACCTTACACTGGGCTCCTGCACGAATACCTTACGTAACTCAGTAGGATAATGCACTCTCATTCCTTCAACACAAGAAAGTTAATTCAGGGTCTCCCAGGCATAAACCCATATATATATATATATATATATATATATATATATATATATATATATATATATATATATATATAGGAAGGAAGGAAAGAAGTATTATGTGAGAGCGAGAGAAAAAGAGAGGGGTGGGGGAGGGAGACAAGTAAGTACATGCAAGGATAGGTAAGTGAATGCTCGATTGGCCCATATCTAGGTTATCTATCTATAGCATATTTCTGCCTATCTTCATTTCTAATTTTAATGGATGAGAGAAAGAGAACACTCAGAAATCTCTCTCTCTCTCTCTCTCTCTCTCTCTCTCTCTCTCTCTCTCTCTCTCTCTCTCTCTCTCTCTCCAGCCTTCCGGAAACGATGAGAGAGAGAGAGAGAGAGAGAGAGAGAGAGAGAGAGAGAGAGAGAGAGAGAGAGAGAGTGTGTTACGTGTTAGTGTTACTTCCAGTGTCACGTAATCCAGTTTTCCAGTGGGGAAAATGTTTTGAAGGTCATGCCGAAGACACCTTTCAATAGTTATGTAGTGCATACCTGAGGACGGACATCAGGAACGGGTCATAACGTTCATGTAAGTGCGAGTGGTGTGGCATGACGACCCACCTGGAAATGACCCTGGGGTAGGAGTCAAGAACGTCAAGGTCTCAGTCTCAGAAGGACGTGAGGATGGGGAGGATAGAAAGCAAGGGGCCTGCTCCTTACAAGTCAACTAACAAGGCCTACTGACGGTGCCAAGAGAGAAGATGAACTAAACATAGAACTAGATTTCCCTCCCCACCCTCCCCTCTCCTACCAAAATCATGACACTATCTCGTTACATAAGCATCAAGCTCGAAGAGACAAACATGGCAGGAAGACAGGCTTCGCAATCATAAACAAATAAAGAGAACGTACATTATGACCTATCTTTATGGTGAACGACAATGACAGGTCAGATCTTATTGGACTGGACTATTATCACCTACTGCTATAATCGTTCTGGAGACAGGCAACACACCCACGGCAGCCGCGGCCATTTCCAAAACTTCGAGAGAACAATACTTCTCCAAGGGGAACCTGAGTGGATGTTGCTGTCGGATCCCATCATGGAAGGAAGCTGCCTATGGCAGTCTACCATCAAGCCTCTAGGTCGGCGTTGTATCTAGTGGTGTTTCCCTATACGATGATGAAGATGAACGATGGGATGACCCATACAAATGACATTCTGCTCCATACACCAAAGCCAGGCTGCGCTGCCCTGGGTATCAGTAAAGCTATGTCGTAGACTTCGGTAAAGCTATGTTGGTTTCTTAACAAGGCAAAGTGCTTTGAACTTCTGGGACTAGAGGTTGGAAAGACCAACAGACCAACCCCTAGGAAGATGCAGGATGATGCAACATCCTCGATCAGGACTGAGATAAGGCCTTTCTTGTTGTCTCAAACGTCATCATAGAGACTTCATTCCTTCCTAAGCTTCGAGGTGGCCCTCCCAACACTAACAGGCCTCCAGTGTGGGAAAGCTCTCCAAAGTTAGGTGAGAGGCACGAACACTAAAAGCTTTCCTACTTGTCCTACTTACTCTAGACCCAGCTCAAAGGTTTCTACTAGGAACAGACACTTCTGGCCGAGCACTGAACAATCTTTCTGCAGGAGGACTGGGATGCATACATCCAGCAGCGTGAACCAGGTGGTACTTGGGGCCGGCGGAGACGAGACAGCTGACGACTGAAAAGGAGGGAGGACCAGTAGTGTGGAGCACCCGTAGGTTTATTGAGTTCCCGTATGGAAAATCATCCAAAGAAGAGGGTAACCACAGAGCCCTTACGTATACGGTACAGATCAAGTTCCTAAACACATGATAATGAACATTTTACCGTTACGCAGAGACGATTCTCCAGGAGATGGACAGCGTCGGCACACAAGTCCTGATTCAGTCAAGGGTTTTTAAGTAGACCCGAGCACTGTGACAGGTGACTCTCACCCCTGACCAGTAACCCTCATCCCTTACCAGTGACGCTCACCCCTGACCCGTGACCCCTCACCCCTGACCAGTATCCTTACCCCCGACAGGTAACCCTCACCCCAGACTAGAGTCGAGATTCTTTGAAATTTTCGACTTTGTGTGTGTGTGTGTGTGTGTGTGTGTGTGTGTGTGTGTGTGTGTGTGTGTGTGTGTGTGTGTGTGTTGGAGAAGATAAGAGGATTCGTTTAAAAGCAAGCCTCAGCTTCACATCGCCTAGCCTATGAGATATGTGAATGAACGGCGAATAATGGTCCAGCTTTTGAAAGTGATTTGATGATTTTGGAAGAGCTAATTTTTTTTAACGTTGGAGGCCCCAGTCCCGGACAAATGTCCACATCAAGGCTGAGCCCTAATTGAAAAATAAAGAGGTTGATGATATGGAAAAAGAAGAGACAAGGAAAAGTATTTATGAATTTTGGAGGAGTTGAAAAACCTGTGTCTCAAAATGTGCCAGGTCATAGTTACTGGAAAAGGCATGAGAAGGTACAGAGTTAAAAAGTTTCGATGTGTAGGGAAAGAAACAGTTATCAAAACGGCCTACGCTTGATTTACCGACGGCCACACAGGAACCCTGTGACTCGACACCTTCCCGAGTACTGCAAATTAGCAACCAGCTCCCGGGAGTAGAAAACCAAAGCAATACCTACAGAATAGAGAAAGTGAAAGAGTGGTGAACGATGAAATCCCCAAGGTAGTGAAGCTTGGCCTGCGGGTGAGATGATGTTATGACCTCATAGCAGGAGCTTAGAGAGTCAAAGTTATAAAATTTGTTGAACCGGGAGCCGCAGTAGGCTCTACACAGGAAAGCATTTGTAGTTGGGAGACAGGCCATGAGCCACACAACATCAAAATCTGGGAACTCAAGGTCCTCGAGGCGTGCCACAGGTGTGTTGATGTTGGAATAATCCCAGACACCACATCTGAACCGGAATCGTGAGTTGTGATTACAGTTGGATATGAGGAAGGGACTAGTAAGAACACTGAACGAATGAGTCTCAGAAAAAGGTAAGATATTAGGAGAGCTACTCGACACCCGGTGTTCAACACGGTCAGGCACAGAATTTCCGCTTGCAATGGATATCCCTTGGGATTATCTAATCTCACTGGAAGTGGAAAAGACTATCTGACTTTTGGAAAATGTTTAATCTAGTATAATTAGGCGACCGAATTATATCAGGAATGGGATGACAACTGTTCTTTTTTTTTTTATTGGTATTTTGAAGCTAGATGTGTCCTCTAATGCATACACGTACTGATGTATTCTGAACTGTCTTGATTCTGAGGGTGAGGTTTATGGGGCAGTTTACTATATGGTGGGGTTAGAACTGGCTTCCACTCTAGCTAACCATGGCAGCATTCTCACGAACTGTCGAGTACAGTAAAATCAAAGACTACGTTACTGTTGCTTGGAAATTAAACATTTTTTTCATCATTATGAAACGCTTTGAACTTATCCTGATTACTTATTGGTAAATTAATCTTGTTTTGAAGGAAATTACGCAAGTCTGATTATTGAGTAAATTATTCGTTTTTTATGTATCCTGATGGGAGTCGTGTGAGGCGATGTTGTCAGCCCGGAGTGTTGGTCATACAGCAGCTGCTCCTTTTACTCATCTTTTCTCCACCTGTACTGAATCATATACATGAACAAATCACTCAGAATTGTCAGACACAAGATGCAGATAAGAGGTTTCTGACAACTCTGCTGTGTACTCTTCATTTACTGAGGACTGAACTTTATTACCCATGTATCAGGACCAGCTCTAGAACCTGTCCAGTCCCTTTGGAAGTAGATATTATCTTCGTCTTTCCTTAACTTCTCTCATGACCATAGCTATATTCACAAACACATTTAGGTACGAGTCCAGTCCACCTGGCAAGTAATCTTTATCGACAAAGAACAGTCACGGTCCAAAGTCGTAACCCTGAGGCACGCCACTGGTCACACTAACACACTTCGAAAAGGCTCCTCTGATACGAGTCCTCTGTTACCTTCCACTGTGATAATTTTTGATCCACTAAAGAAGTCTTCCTCTTCTGGCCTTAAAGTCCAGCTTCTTTACCATCCTCCTAATGTGTCTGGAGTTAAATTCCTTCTGGAAGTCAACGAGCGTACAACCCATCAATTCATCACTTTTGTATAAAGCAGAACTCACTCTCATGTAGGTCTAAGAGATTTGTTTTCTCTGAACCTACGTTTTTTCTTACGAAGACAGTTTCTTCTCCTTTGCAAGCGGCTCTGAGACTCAGATCAATTTTCCCATCTTCTTTTGTAAAGATAGACGATACACTTGCTTTCTTACATTCCTTCGGCACCACATCCAATGGTAATTATTTCTGAACATCGCAAGCATCTGTCAACAGTTTTCGAACACTCATTAAGTAAATTTGGAGTGACTTCATCAAGGACCATATAAGCCTTAGGGAATCAGATCTCTTCAGTAGCCTAATTTTGTCTTGAACAACAACTACAATGCTCTCAAAACCCTTCTCTCCAACCTATCTCACTGGAGTTGGGTTTATAATGTCCTCTATCGTGAATACAATTTAGAACTTATCATTCAGCTCTTCTTATATTTTCTCGTCGTTTTCAACGGCTCTTCCTTCTGAATCATTCTGCCTGATTAGCTGCTCTTTAACTGACAGTTTACTCCTGGTGAATCTATGGTGAAATTTTGGACTTGCCCCTGCTTTGTCCACCACATGTTTTTTCAAAGTTTTTCTGCACCTCATTTCTGAAGTCACTATACTTGTTCCTAGCTGTTCCGCCTATATCTCCTCCACAACACGTCCCTGTGCCCTTTTGCCTTTCTTCAACTTTTTGTTGAACACATATCTCTCTTAACCATCACACACTGTTTACTGCCGAAGGTGTCCGTCCATGTTCTAACTCCATCATAATATTACAGAATCTTCTTTAACACTGTTTCATGTATATTTTGAATTTGGAATTTCATTTCGTAGTTCTTCTTCCCAAAGAATTTGTTTAGCTCTGTGTAGTTTCCACAACTGTATCTCGTCTCTCAGTCAGGTTTTCTCTCTTATCACCTCTTCATGTTCTTTCAATCCATTCTATGATCGCTATTCCCATCTTGCGTATCTCATCTGTTCATTTTATTTTCGTGTTGTGTATTATACGTAACGATAAGATCCAATAAAACAATATTCCCACAATTTCATTAATATTGATGATAATGATAATCATAATAATGGTAATAGTAATGTTGATAATAGTGATACTACGACTACTACTACTATTACTACTACTACTAATGATAATAAGAACAATAACTGTGATGGCACTAATAATAATGATAATAAGGACTAATTGTTTACTTGACTTAACTGCAGTCAAAGACTACTAACTTACAGAAAAGCCATATAAACAAACACTGGAATTATTAACTAAGGGGTTGGAGGGAGAATGTTAAGCAGACGGTTCTATTACAAATACAAGCATCCATCTTGATATAAAGTCTAGCAGTCTTTGATCACGTTCACTGTGACTGGGATAAGTCTGTTTTTATAGTGGTCATTACGAGCTCGTATGGGTTCGATGTGGGTGTAGTGCCGAGGGACGAGGGATCTCTGGCGATGATGGCGGAGTATCTTCTTCCTGGACTGTTGGACGAGGCTCTTGTAATGGTTGGAGAGAGTCAGACTGAACAGCGTGCTGAGCACTTCTTGACGAGTGGTGTCAGTGGTGTGCCAAGATGATCTTGCAAGTCCTATTCTGCATCACTTCTGGCAGCCCTTGTGGTGTGTAAGAAGAAAGACCAGGCGAGGAGAGGCATAAGTGAGTCTGGGTAGGACGAAAGTTTGTCTTCAAGTGCAGGGAATCCAAGGTTGCTCAGTGTAGGAAGAATGTAGAGACGAGAGCTGTAGGTCTGGGTGAGGGCCCTGACATGTTCGTTCCAGCTTAGTTTATTACATAGAGTGACACAGAGAAGTGTGGTGAGATGAACAACCTGGAAGTGGGTTGGGGAGGAGGGGGAGGGGTAACTTTCTGTATAGCTGGGGATGAGATATGGTTTAAAGCAAAGCTGACGTGCGTACATACAGTCTTGGTCTAGTTGATAATGACGTGGTTGACGGTGGTTCAATCGTGGAGGCTGTTAGGGATGTCCTGGAGGGCGACGTAGTCAGAAGAGGTCTTGGCAACCTTCATACCAATAACAGCATCGTCGACGAAGCTTCCAACAAGCAAGTGAATCCATCAAGCTATAGGATCGTTTAGAATGAAGGAACATAGTGGCCATTTGAGATGCCACAGGTGAGACGCTGAAAGGTGTAGGTTGTCTCTCAGATGCACAAAAGCTAAGGAACGTGACGACGCTCACTGAGGAAGTCTGCAAACCATGGCATGAGGCTTTCCCGCAGCTTAATGTGGATGACCGTGTTCTTATATCACGCTTTCGGGTCACCAGGTCAAAAATATCGGTAGAGTCAATAAACACGAGAGCTGGAGAACTTCTGCGTCGCTCTAAGCTAAGAGAGATAAAGTCTCAGTCGACGTGGCAGAGGGTGGAAGAGGTCATCATATTACCCAACTGCTGAGGCGTCCAAGAACTGAATCAAACATAAAACTTTCACAAAGTTAGTCGCGTGAATATGTTACTAGGTGTGTTTATATATATATATATATATATATATATATATATATATATATATATATATATATATATATATATATTTTCATTACACGTCCATGCATTCATATACATACATACACAGACACCTACACACGAACACCCAAGCATGCAGGCACAAAAATGCACGCATGCACGAAAGAATACACTCACACAAAATCATACATACACACACATAAATGCAAATATATCCACATGAAACTCTATGGCCTATCTGGATACAAACACACGCAACCTCAGCCAGAGTTATATGATAACAACATAAAACAGGTCGTGTTATAAGAAGATAAGTAGCGAGGCACTTGACCCCAAATCCAGGAAAATATGCATCATCTCTGCCATAAAAACATCACGTCTCCTCACAACTTCAGAGAGGAAGACGTCTTGATGCGAGATGGACTGGTTTACTGGGTGTCAGGAGCTAAGTTAAGTACGGGTGTGACGCATTATGCTCTTGTGCCATGTCGGGTGACGGGTATGACGGACTATAACGTGGCGTAACGCCATAGAAGTAATGGGAGTTGGCGTGACGCAGTGCCTGGTGTGTGACAGGGGAAGCTGAGGGAAGAGTGAGCCTCGGGCTTCCTCAGGTGACACCAGATGCCAATTACTTTGATTTGTGTCCGGGTTTTTATGTGTGGCGCGCGCGGTGCCAGGCTGAGCTGCCTGGTGGGGTGTGTTTGAGGGGAGCACCGTGGCTGAGGGTGGTGCTGGTGGTCCATACTATTGGTGTGTGTGGCGGCCTGTGTGTAAGGGGGTTCCTGTGACCATGCTAATGTTAGATGTTGGTGGCTGTCGTACGTAACGTCTAAGGTAGGGGACGAAGAGACAGGGAGACTGTGGCACACTCACTCAACTACTCCCAAAACTTTTGCCTCTCATGATCTTTCACTTAATTCCTACAGTGCACTTTCATATATATATATATATATATATATATATATATATATATATATATATATATATATATATATATATATATATATATATATATATATTATATATTTTTTTTTATTATACTTTGTCGCTGTCTCCCGCGTTTGCGAGGTAGCGCAAGGAAACAGACGAAAGAAATGGCCCAACCCCCCCCCATACACATGTATATACATACGTCCACACACGCAAATATACATACCTACACAGCTTTCCATGGTTTACCCCAGACGCTTCACATGCCTTGATTCAATCCACTGACAGCACGTCAACCCCGGTATACCACATCGCTCCAATTCACTTTATTCCTTGCCCTCCTTTCACCCTCCTGCATGTTCAGGCCCCGATCACACAAAATCTTTTTCACTCCATCTTTCCACCTCCAATTTGGTCTCCCTCTTCTCCTCGTTCCCTCCACCTCCGACACATATATCCTCTTGGTCAATCTTTCCTCACTCATTCTCTCCATGTGCCCAAACCACTTCAAAACACCCTCTTCTGCTCTCTCAACCACTCTCTTTTTATTTCCACACATCTCTCTTACCCTTACGTTACTCACTCGATCAAACCACCTCACACCATACATTGTCCTCAAACATCTCATTTCCAGCACATCCATCCTCCTGCGCACAACTCTATCCATAGCCCACGCCTCGCAACCATACAACATTGTTGGAACCACTATTCCTTCAAACATACCCATTTTTGCTTTCCGAGATAATGTTCTCGACTTCCACACATTCTTCAAGGCCCCCAGAATTTTCGCCCCCTCCCCCACCCTATGATCCACTTCCGCTTCCATGGTTCCATCCGCTGCCAGATCCACTCCCAGATATCTAAAACACTTCACTTCCTCCAGTTTTTCTCCATTCAAACTCACCTCCCAATTGACTTGACCCTCAACCCTACTGTACCTAATAACCTTGCTCTTATTCACATTTACTCTTAACTTTCTTCTTCCACACACTTTACCAAACTCAGTCACCAGCTTCTGCAGTTTCTCACATGAATCAGCCACCAGCGCTGTATCATCAGCGAACAACAACTGACTCACTTCCCAAGCTCTCTCATCCCCAACTGACTTCATACTTGCCCCTCTTTCCAAAACTCTTGCATTTACCTCCCTAACAACCCCATCTATAAACAAATTAAACAACCATGGAGACATCACACCAGCCAAAGCCAGATCCCGGTTTTATTGACCAGCCCCTTAAGGACGATAAAGAGCTGGGTTAACTGTGGACCGACGATCACGACCATGGATTCGAACCCATGCAGCCCGTAAATCCGTCGTGGTCAGCAACACTAACAGCTTCACTCTGGATGTCCATGATCGTGTCGATGGCTCGCATCTCTAAACGTTTGCGAGGATATTGTTAATGATGCGTTTCTAGAGGGAGGTTGTGAGGTGGTGGTGGTGATGGGTGGGGATTGGAGGTTGGGGATGTGTGGGATTAGTGCTATACTGCGCAGCCGTCGTAAACTAAATCTTTGACGGTATGTTCTATGGATAACCAAACTAATGAAACACGGCCACAGACACAGACTATAATCCACGTTGTACCCCCGGCGGCTTGCTTGTCTGCCAATGATCGTCCGTCGGCCACTCACATCACAAAAAAATTATTTCGGAAAACTGTCAATGATGAGGTAAAAAGAAATGATGCTAATAGAACGACGCTAGCGAACATCATCATTAAGAACAAGAACTATGAATATAACAAGAATAATCACATGTATAACAAACTGTTCGTATCCTTCATGAAGCCAAAACTAAAATATGCTTCTCAGGTTTGGTCACCGCACTAGCAAAAGAGCAGAAAGAGTTAATACAGAAGGTCTAGAGGAAAGCAACCAAGATGGGACACACACACGCACATGTGCAAGAAGGAAAAACACAGGCCAGTAAGTATATAATATATTCTGGTACCTACATACTGTATATGCACCGACTGACACATATGTGAGTGGTCAAATACACTCAAGAAGGAAACATATATATGCAAGAAATGCACACATACGCAAGAAACACACATATACGCAGAAACACACATATACGCGAGAAAGACACATATATGCAAGAAATACACGTATGCGGAAATGGATGAACATCAGAGCAGCCAGACTTCAGCATATAAGGGAAAGCAACAAGGCTTCAACACATCAGAGAGCAGCCAGGCTTCGTCTGGAGCTGGGTAAAAACACACACATGCGTCCAGTGGCACAGTGCAAGCAAGCACACACGTGTTCACATACAGAGACATACTTGGTACAAACATGCCATGATGCGTACGCATGGTTCATGAGACAGGCTTGCAAGCAGACCAAGCGACGGATATACACCTGACGCAGGTGTACCATACAACCAGGAACACATGCGAAGGCACGCATCCTTACGAGCACACTCTTACAAACATCAAGCACTTGTATGCATCAAGCAAGCAGAAACGCATAGGAGTTATCCAAACATGAAGAGACCAAAAGAAGCGATAAGCACGCGTAAGAAAGACACACATGAACACACGGGGAAAAACCATGAACACAGTCTCCACACCCCGCACACACACACACACACACACACACACACACACTCCTCGCACACACCAGCGGCTCTCCTTCTCCCACCCCCTTCACACTTTATGATTTTCTGTGGCAGCTGCGTGGTGACGGTGGCGGTGGCGGCAGTGGTGGTGGTGATGGTGGCAGGCAGCTCCGGGCGCCACTCCACCCGCCCACAATAAGCCTGACACCGCGCCACCATAACGAGCGCCGTACGTGAAAATATTGGCACTGGTAAAACTCCTCCTTCCACCCAGGCACCCCACCCGTCCTCCTCCCACCGTCGCCTTTATTGTCTCCCTCAGAGGCTAGAACCCCACACAAGCTCGAGGGATTAGGACCTTTAATATACCAAGGGATTGTTAGAGTATTTCGGGGATTCTGGCTCTTAAGGCTTTGTGGGATAGGGGCTTCTTGATCCCAGCGGAGAATGGCGTGTCAGATGACTCTGGTTCCTTAGTGTGTGAGAGAGAGAGAGAGAGAGAGAGAGAGAGAGAGAGAGAGAGAGAGAGAGAGAGAGAGAGAGAGAGAGAGAGAGAGAGAGAGAGAGAGAGGCGAAATGAGGAAGACCGTATAAGTGAACGAGGAACTGAGAAAAGGATGGATAAGTGTAAAGTATGAGTGAGTGAGAAGCACGAGTGTGAGGTAACGTGAATAAGTGAAGTAGAAATGTCGATTCGTATCGAGGATGTGGACTGCAGCAGCACCAGTGACTGGCGTTCTGTGAGAGTTACCTATGTGTAGTGCGCAGTGAGGGAGTGTTCCACACGTGGGACTACTAAAACTCTTGAACACCCTCTACTATCGTGCATTTTTTCTTTTTAACTTCTGTACGCTTTCCACTTTTACACATTTACCTTTTTCAGTTTATTCATCCACCATTCTTAAACTATAAAAGTATTACCTTACAATATTTCAGCAAGTACCTTGCTCAGTTTTATGTTATGTCCTCAGGCTGTTCTACCTCTACATCTATGGAAGAACTGTTCACTGTCGACGTCACAGATCTGATATAAAAAATCGAAAGGTTGTGATGAGGTCACCACCCACTCTTCTCTCTACCATGGTAGGTGAATTTAAGGCCTCAGTCTTTCCCTGCAACTCAACCCTCTTAATTCTGGCACTATCTTCGTTGTTTCTTTAAATGTGTAAGATGTGAACAGCCTGCTGAATATTAATCTATACGGTGACTTGAAAATGCAACTGTACAGAGAGTTGTGTGTGTGTGTGTGTGTGTGTGTGTGTGTGTGTGTGTGTGTGTGTGTGTGTGTGTGTTTTAGGGAGGAGTACAAGGTAAGGGAGTGGCTGCTTAACGCCCATGACAGGCTGGTGTCTGCAAGTGATCCTGCCAGCTGGAGCGTTACCTGCGGCAGGCTGAGGTGCTGACACGGACGTATCTTTAGCAGATGATTCACCCCTGGGATGACAGCCCTGCCTCCCCTGGAGGAGCGCAACACGTCACTGACTACCGGGGATGGTGGAGGAGGAGATGATACAGGCCACGCGAACAGGTAAGGCAGGAAGGAATACAATGAAAGCACACGAAAAAAGTCATCGACAAACTGTGTTCTCTCGCCCCCATGAAAAACCCTCAACCCAACCCAAGTTGCATAGCAAACCTCCGCCCCAACCCACGTTGCATAGCATGCCTTAGCCCCCAACCCACGATGCAAAGCACTCCCGCGCCCATCCATGATGCTCACGCACTTCTCCGAAAATGCATAAAATATCGCTTTGGTATGACATGCACCCACTACTGGCACATAACTTTACCTTGCACACACGTGAGCCCGTGGAACATACGGGCGTACAAACAACATTCTAATTATTGTCTGTTTATGTTGAACCAGGTATCAAAAAGTTTATCATGTATAAACCATAGTATTTACATCACTAATTACATGATGTATAAACCATAGTATTTACGTTACAGAGTTCATAGTGTGCAGACCATAGTATTGACATCATTAAGTTCATAATCATAAAGCACTGTATTGACTCTTTTAAACTTTCATTTTATCTACCACTTTGGCTATGGAGTTGTACCTCACTCATGCGCTTGTCCAAAGCGAGGAAATATCCAGCCTTACTTTGATCTTAGGCTCTTCTATGATTAGCTAACCAGTTACCTCCCACTTCTGTAATATCTCAAATGTGTATTTTCAGCTGAATGGCTGCTCTAAGTTCTTTATCATTATCATCAGCCTAAGCACTGCATGCAGACACACTTACTGATGGTAATGCTCAACCGAAGGCGAGAGTCATATCACAGTCTAAAATATATACACACTTGAGACAAACAATATCACTGGAGGCTATGTACTTAAGACAGAAAAGTTATTCAGTGTGAGATAATTCTGGGCTCCATACATGATGTTAAAGGAAATGGCATAAATACAAATGCTACAAAGTTCTGGACAGAGCCACAGTCCTCTCACGTGGACGGGCACTAGGGACTGTACTCCTCCCGGGGGTTAGTGTGGCCTGGCATCGTCAGTAGCGGTAACTACTGCCAGCTCGAGGGGTGGCCATCGCTCCCCATTCATCACTCTTAACTGCCAGCAGCCACCACCTACACCTAGCAAGGGCGGCGCTGGTCTCCGTTTCGAGGTCGTGGAGGTGCAATCCACGAATTTCGGGATAAAGTCAATGTGTTTTGAGTCTGTGTCAGTGTTCTTCCTTACTGAGAGACGGTACCTATTCATCCCTGGCTCGAGGGAAGCGTGTCCTGGCCAGGGAATTCAAGAGAACTCCTCCTCCCGCTACGATGCAGCAACGTCCACTGTATGTCTTAGGACTCGACGAAAGCTATAGTTATGGAGTTAAAGGGGTAAAAAAAAGTTCGATAACCTATATTATTTTTCAAGCGTTAAAGCAGCACTGAAACAGAACCATTTACAATGTGATCACAGAAACCTTAGAAAGTGAACCATGTTCGAAGATGGTATATGGTGCGAAAATATCGACTAGTAAAAGTAAACAAGATGAACTTACAATACTCTCCTAACTTCCACCGCCACACACGCCCTCTTACGACACTCGGGCTCATCTCCATCTTACAACACGCCCACCCATCCCCAACCTCAACCCTCACACGATCGCCCTTTCGACTGGTCATCACCTACAACCTCACAGACCACATTTTAGGTCTTAATCCCTTGAGTGAATCACAGACCACACACCAGGTCTTAAGTCTCCCAGACCCATGACAGACCACTCGTCAGGTCTTTCATGTCCACCACAGACACCACATCAAGCTGCATTCTCTCAGGTCCGCCACATACCACGAATTAGATCATAACTTCTAAGGTCCACCACAGACCACGAGTAAGGTCGAAGTCTCTTAGGTCCAGCACAGACCACGAGTCAGGCCGAAGTCTCTCAGGTCCGACACGGACCATATAAAGTCGTAGTTCCTCAGGTCCAGCACAGACCACAAGTCATGTCGTAGTCTCTCAGGTCCACAGACCACATGTCAGGTCGTGGACACATCACAGATGATGCCTCGAAAGTCAACACATCCATCAAGCCGTCACTTTCCCTCGTTTGCTCTCCATTTTACCCTCTCACTCTCCCTTCTCTCATGTCTCTCTTTTCTTCCCTCACCTTCGAGAGTTATAACAAGTTTTCAGGACAAATCATCTGCTGAAAAGATACCCAGTGCGACACTTGTGTTGAACGAGGAAATTACAGAATCATCAAAAGAGATGGGAAAACTGTGGGAGGGGCTTCAGAAAGAAAAATGGGAAGATGTTTGGTTATATAAGCGTTAGACTTAACTAAGCTCGTCTGCAAACCTGGGAAATCCTTGTAAAATCTGAGATCACAGAGGCATTTTTATGACGAGACAAACATAGGCTGAGCAAGGAAGGATGAAGAAACTTGAAAGAAGTGGAGTATTGCAGTGTTGACTTAATATACGAGTTTCCGTTCGTTAGCTGCTGAAGATTCGTAATCGTTTACAAAACGGAGAAACAGCACAGCAAACCATGAGGGACATCGCTGTTGACAGGGAAGTAGGGAAAAGTTGATACATCGGCAATTACAGACAGGTGTGACTGGATGCAGAATATGAAAGACCAAAGCTAGGGAGGGAAGTCAAGAGAGGGGAGCTTTGAGATCACACCTCGAGGCCACACCCCGTCAAATGCCTCTGATACATGAGGGGTCACAACATATGACTACTTTAAATCTTTCAAAGAGTATGACAAAACATTGGTAGGACTGGAGAGGATATCGACAACGGATCTCACCCTGTGAAAGCCACACTAGTGATCTGAGAGAAGATTGTGAGATTCAAGATTCTTAAAACAAAAGGAAGCTGAGGAGAGATTCAAAAACTCTAGATGTAGTAGAATCCAGAACAAGAGGACAATACAGCAGATGGGAGAGATAGAATGGTTACCCTTTAGCTTTGGGCTGGGCCATACAGGCATAACTCATATTTTCTTTATCCCCAGATAGAAGGAGGTCGAAGCCAAGGATGAAGAAAGGCCAAGGGAGCGGACATAAGCTAGTTCAGTAGTTTGGTTATTAATCACGTTGACGGTGGGACACACACACACACACACAAACACACACACACACACACACACACACACACAACACACACACACACACACACACACACACACACACACACACCCACCTCAGCACAGTCTCTCATACTGAACACACAAGCACAGTTATGAAGATATCAATCAAAACATTGCTATGATGTACTATGTTGTCTGGGTTATGATATTTTCATGAATATCACTCTTTAACGACAGTACAGACGTACATCTATCCTCTCGCCTGGTCATCCTCAAACCTTGGTTTCGACTCTTATATAGCCAGGGGGTTAAAGAAGTTATGGGTTGTGGCTACCAACACGTGTTTCCGAGAGGAGGGAAAAGTTTTAATCATCATGCAGAACTGTGGAAGACAAGTAAGGACAGAAGCAAGTTTAGAAACGCAATCCTTGAAAACATGATAAGAATAATCACCGGCTCCATACATCTTCCTTGTGTGCTGAGGGATAACTGTTATTTTGGAGAGTAGGAAAAGGAATGATAGTGAGAGCCGTAGGATGAGTAAGACCGCATCAGGAGGTGAGGGAATGTTGGAGCTGAGGAGAAAAGAGAACCAAAAAGAGAGTTGCCTGTCATTAGGAGAGACAGTTATGGTGTCGTCGGAACGGAAAAGAGAAGGAGAGGTAGTACGACAGAAGTCGTTAAGAGATTCTTTTGGTTAAAGACCAGAAAGACCCACCAATGGAGGAGGAGGAGAGGTTGTCACACTCCCTTTGAATAAAGGGTACGTTTATCTCCGCGAATAACATACAGTATTTGCCATGATTCTTGGTGGGGATAAAAGCTGAATGCGAGGAGGAAAAGAGAGTTTTTTTCAAGGACCGATATGCCAGCTGGGTCCCTTACCCGAATGGCCTCAGAACAGGAGTGGTTGAACGACGGATTGGAAGAGATCGTCCCAGAGGAAGAGAGGAAACATGCTTCCACTCCCACAATAACGTTAGACAGTAGCCCTCGCCAAAAGAATGAAAAAGAAAGATTCTCTCAAGTCAGCGATATGAAAGTGGCCATACTGACGTATAAAAGGGGCGGTCGGAAGAGTGGATGCGTTTAATAGGAACTTTACAAGACTGTAGTCAGATGAACCAACAGGAGGTCAAGACTGTGTAGCCATAACATGAAGGACTGGAGGTGGAAAGCTGATCCAGGATGTCTGGGAGGGTTGGCGTGGTCTGAATGATAGGTTGGTTGGCTGATGTGTTACGTATCAACGGTAGGTATAAATGTTTCCACCTTCTGTACCTTACCCGTACAGCAAGAATAGTAATCTTGGTGTAAAGTTTATTCAAGGGGACTTGTGCTATAGATTGTGCCATAGAGTTCCATAGTGAAGAGGCTGACCATAACCACAACCATGGCAGGCCAGCTGTATCTCTAAGACACAATTAATATATATATATATATATATATATATATATATATATATATATATATATATATATATATATATATATATATATATACCATTTTGGGAAAAGAATATCACAGGAATATCGTAAAGAGAAGACAAGTATGTGTACAATGGCAGAACCCCCCAACCAATTGGGTTGCTCCCCTCCTCTCTACCTTTTTCACCCAGCCTGGCTGACTCACCTCCCTCGGCCGCTCTAGGTGTAAACTGGGAGCACCGCCCCCTCCCCAGCATCGACCCCAACCCCTGCACCGCCTCCTCCCCTGCTGTCTCACCATCTGTTACTGTCGGCCTCCTCACCCTCCCCGCCCTCCCTCTGTGTCGTCTCACTAGATTCCCTCCCCTCCTAACCAGCCTCCCTCCCTCCTCCTGACCAGGCGCTTTCCCCTCCCCTCCCTCCTCATGGTGTGAGGGCGGGGCGTCGCTGAAGGCGCGAGAGGCCTGAAACCCGCGGCGGGCATGGGGTGTGGCGGCGCCGCCAGCCGGAGTGACAGAGAGTGCGGCGGATGCCACAGGGGGAGGCTGCTGGCCATGGTGCCACACAGGGAGGGGGGGGAGGCTAGCCAAGGTGCCACAAAGGGGGAAGGGGCTGGCCAGGGTGCCACACTTGGCCACCTGAAAACTTCGCGAACTCATCTCACAGTTTATGATTCCCCTCCCGTCCGGTCATAACAATTTTCTGTGGATGTTCTTGCACTCGCTGGCCTCCCGGTGATGATATGACGCTAAGAATACGTAAATCTCTCGCGGCCAAAATCAAAGCTCTGTCCACGAGAGCAACCATAAAACCCTCTAAAAACCTGTCGAGTTGTCGCCAGGTCTGGTAATCCCGTGACGCAGTACCGCCCCGAGCCTCGGCGCCACAACCTGCTATCTCCGCCAGGGGCGCCGCACGACCACCGCCCTTACCGCAGTCGGACACACCGGCCGTTCTCGCTGGCCCCGGCGGCAGGATGGAGCTCCCTGCAGGAGGCCAGCGACCTGGTGCTAGAGCCACTGAAGAAGTGAACTCTGTGTCGGGTCATTTACTGTGTATCATCCGCCGCTCGTTACGAGGGTATCGGATGCCTGCTGCCAAGCTGGTCAGGGAGGGGTAAGGTATCACCAGTTCAAGGGGAGAGGGGCATCACCAGCCAGGGAGGAGGGGAAATTACAAACCCGGGGAGGAAAGGGACATCAGCAGCCTAGGAAGGAGGGGGCATGACTTGTCCAGGGAGTAAGGGGGCATCAGCAGCTTAGGGAGTAGGTGGGAATCAGCAGGAAAGGAAGGAAGGAGCATCAGCAACCTAGGGAGGAGGGAGGCACCACTGGCGAGGGAGGGCGGGGAATCACCCTCCCAGACCGGAGGATGGGGACGGAGCCACATGGGAGACATCATCACCCCACGGGGGTGGGGGGCGGGTTATAAATCTGAACTAGAGGGAGGTTCAGGCTGGCCGGGGTTCTCGGGAGGTTCAGGCTGGTCGGAATCCCGGAAGGTGCAGGCTGGTCGGGATCCCGGAAGGTGCAGGCTGGTCGGGATCCCGGAAGGTGCAGGCTGGTCGGGGTCCCTGGGAGGTTCAGACTGGACGTGGTCCCCGGGAAGTTCAGGCAGGTTGGGGTCCCCGGAAGGTTCAGGCTGGTCGGGGTCCCCGGGTGGTTCAGGCTGGCCGGGGGTCCCCGGGGATACCAAGGAGGCCGCTAATGAACTGCGTCTAATGAAGGGATTTTGTACTGGATCGACAGCACGATGCTCTTATTATGGCATAATCTTACGCAACACACTATATCAGTCGTTCTCTCTCTCTCTCTCTCTCTCTCTCTCTCTCTCTCTCTCTCTCTCTCTCTCTCTCTCTATATATATATATATATATATATATATATATATATATATATATATTCAAATCTTCATCGCCACTTTCTGCGTTAACAAGGTAGCGCCAAGAACAGACTAAGAAAGGCCACGTCCACTCAAATTCATTCTCTAGCTGTCATGTGTAATGCACCGAAACTACAGCTCCCTATCCACAACCAGGCCCCACAGACCTTTGTTTGTTTTACTCCGAATGGTTTACACACCCTGTTTCAGTCCAATGACAGCATGTAGGAACCTAGTATACCACATGCTTCGAATTCACTCTCTATTCCGTGCACGCCTTTCACCCTCCTGCATGTTTAGGCTCCGATCGCTCAAAATCTTTTTCATTTCATCCAATTGACTTTCCCGTTCTTCTTGTTACCTCCACTTCTGAAACAAATATCCTCTTTGTCAATCTTTCCTCACTCATTTTCCTCATACGTCCAAACTAATTCAGCACACCCTCTTCAGCTCTCTCTCTCAACTACACTATATTACGACATGTCCATCTTACCCTTTTCTTAACTACTGGATCAAACCACCTCACGCCAAATTTTGTCATCAAACATTTCATTTTCAGCACATCCACTCTCCTCTTCACAATCTTATCTTATAGCCTATGCCTCGCATCCATATAATATTGTTGGAATCATTATTCCTTCAAACATTCCTGCATTTGCCCTCCCAGATAACGTTCTCTCTTTCTATACATTCCTCAGCGCTCCCAGAATCTTCGCCCCCTCTCCCACCGTATGACTCACAACCGCTTCGACTTCCACTAATGTGGAAGGTCAGGTAGAATTAGTGCGAATGGTTGGATAGATTAGTGTGGATGATTGACACAGAATTGGTGTGGATGGACTTAAGGATCATGTGGGTCAGATAGTGTGGATCGACAGGTGAAGTTAGTTTGGATGGTCAGGTACAATGGTGTAGATGGTCAGGTAGATTGGTGTAGATGGCCAGGTAGAGTTGTTATGGATAGTCAAGCAGAGTTAGAGTAGATGGTTGACAAACAAACAATCAGTGTGGATGGAGTGGAGTAAGAGTTATGTGGCTGACTGATACGATAAAGTTTGCGTCGATTTACAAAACTGGTGTGGAGTTACGGAGTTAATGAGAGTGTGGTAGTTGGGTGACCCAGCGAGAGAGTTCAGGAGCAATGGAAGAGGTGATGGAGGGTGTCGGATAAGGTGCAGTAAGGAAAGGCGTGAGGGAGTACTGAAGAAGTGTTAGTGTTGAGGAACAAGGTCAGAGTAAGGGTGAGAAAACAGAATGAATTCTAGGTGACGAAATAGATGAGGGAGTAAAGTAAGGTTACTCAGGTTGATGGAATCAAGTAAGGTTACTCAGGATGATGGGGTAAAGTAAGGTTATTCAGGATGATGGAATCAAGTAAGGTTACTCAGGATGATGGGGTAAAGTAAGGTTATTCTGGATGATGGAATCAAGTAATGTTACTCAGGATGATGGAGTAAAGCAAGGTTATTCAGGATGATGGAATCAAGTAAGGTTACTCAGGATGATGAGTAAAGTAAGGTTACTCAGGATGATGGGGTAAAGTAAGGCTACTCAGGATGATGGAATCATGTAAGGTTACGCAGGATGATGGAGTAAAGTAAGGTTACCCAGGAGGATAGAATCAAGTAAGGTTACTTTGGATGATGTAGTAGATTAAGTTTTCGGAGGATAAACTTGACGAAGATTGATGAAGCAGAGTTAGCTTAGGGTGATGAATGTAGTGGAGAGTTATTAGGCCAAAGTATAGTATGTGGAGTTAACCTAGGTTGATAAATTTACAGGGTGGCGATACAGCGGCTGTATCAGATCGACTGTATCATTAATGTGAGGCGAACAAAAGTGGAGGTGGTAATGTTGTCTAGTGTGGCAGGAGAACGAAGTGTGAGAGAGTCACAGTCACGGAGTAGAGTGATGGAGTGATGGATCAGAGTGTTGGAGTGATGGAGAAGAGTGATGGAGTTGGAGGAATGTGCATTACAAGTTACAGGAACCAGTGTGGCGACACAGCGCAGTGTGAGGGGACCAGGAGCCGACAGGGGACATCAATAGGTAGTGTCAGCGTCATGCTTTATTCAAGGCAAAACTCGCTGGCTGGCCATGTTTTATTCAGCGTCCAGTTCCATCAGCGTGGACACAAGCGGTAATGAAGCCGTTTCATGTCCCGCTCACCGCCACCGCCGCCGCGGGAAAATATATCAAAAATACGTAAAAAAGAAAAAGAAAAAATAATAATTCCCGAATAATTCAAAATGTATCAAAAGGTTGGTAGCGTTTTCGCTCTCCGCGGTGGATGGTCAAGAGAACCCGGAAAGGGCCACTTGTACAAAATGCATACAATAAACGTGGCTTCAACCTGGAATCGACACACGAAGTGGATTAATATGTGTGGTGCGCACATATGTCCCAGCACTGGGGTAACACGAAGCGTGACCCTCACGACGCGCACAGACTGGCAAGAAGAAAAAGTTCACGGCAGTACTTTACAGGTCATAGGAAAAAGAAAAAAAAGTATATGAATAGACAGGAATGAAAGTAATCTATGGCCTCTGGGGATTATAGCAGTCTATGTAGCGTGCATCCACGTGAGGTTCTGGTGCCAAGATGCAGGTGATGAGCATATACTCACTAATCTATGTAGGGCACTAGAGACAGTAGGACAGTAGAGGCCTGCTGGGTAGGGCAATAGGGAAGAGACCAGGCTGAAGAGGGCACTAGAGGTCAGACTGGGGTTGAGACTAGAGGCATATAAGGGTCAGCATCCAGGCTGAGGTGGGCACCAGAGACCAGCGTTAGTGAGCCACTAGCGAAGGGAAGGTGCGAGCAGGTGGCTGTGCATGTGATGCCACTCATCTCACAAACACCGATGCGAACTACAGAAATAACTTTTCTTCGAACTTACCCATTCTTCGAACCTACTTATATGCAGTAAGAATGCGACAGTAATGATCTCTGAACAGCCATGGCGGGTAATTGACTGGAAAAAACCACGAAGGAGGCGGCATCGAACTCCAACAGCTCGAACTTTTGATGGGTTACGTCCTGACATGTCCTTCAGTAGATGACAGAGTGTCCTTCCTCGCCTCAGTGGGGAAGGATATCTCTCCTGCAGGTTGAATGGAGCTGGTAGGTGTCGTGAGGCAAGCAGACCTGACCCAGCACATGAGACATTGCTCACTCATCACGGCTCTCCACCCTCCACAACGCCACATACCAGGAACCTCATTATGTAACGCACGTCACATAATCCATACATATTTTTTCTCTGTAATTATGTGTCCAGCTGCAAGACAGGTATGTGAAGGTTGCCGCCTCTTATAACGATGAAATATTTATATAATCCATTAGTGAGATGTGTGGACTGACCACGTCCACGAGGGTAATGCGCCCTACAATGTGGACATGTCGAGTTCCTGCACATAATGGTCTCACCCAAACTGTTCTGGACATTCTCTGAGGCTGATGATGACCACAGCTGGTGCCCAGCACAAGGTATGTTGTTGCCATGTTGTGCAAATCTAGTTATCAATTATAATAATAATAATAATAGTAATGATGATAATAATAATAATAATAATAATAATAATAATAATAATAATGATAATAACAATAACAACAATAATAATAATAATGATAATAATAACTATAGTAAAATAATAATATTAATAATAATAATAATAATAATAATAATAATAATAATAATGATAATAAATATAATAATAATAATAATAATAATAATAATAATAATAATAACAATAACAACAATAATAATAATAATGATAATAATAACTATAGTAAAATAATAATAATGATAATATTAATAATAATAATAATAATAATAATAATAATAATAATAATAATAATAATAATAATGATAATAAATATAATAATAATAATAATAATAATAATACGGTAGTTTCTTCTTTCACGCCTCTTCACCGTTTCTCGTCTCAGCGAGACGGCGCCAGGATTCCAGGCTGCATTGCCTGTTCCTTCTTTTGGAAAGTAACAATACAGGCAGAGAAAATTTCCAGCCCCGGTTCCAGGCCATTCTTGTTGCCTTTTATTGCAGGCAAGGAATACGTGGGTAGTATTCTTTCTCTACTATCCCTGGGAATAATAATAATAATAATGATAATAATGATAATAATAATAATAATAATATTAAGAATAAGATAATAATAATAACAATAATGACTAATAAAGATAAAAGAATAAAGTTTTTCAAATTAATCGCGACCAAAAAGTAAAATAAGGAGACTATACATAAAGTGATAAACAAAGGGGCTGGCAGAAATATGAGTGCGCGCGCGCGCGTGTGTGTGTGTGTGTGTGTGTGTGTGTGTGTGTGTGTGTGTGTGTGTGTGTGTGGAAAACGGCCATCACGAAACTAATTTTTTTCATGAGAGGGGGAGAGGACTGCAAGATGATGGGGAGAAGGGGAGAAGCAGTAGAAGATACGTTCAAGAATGAAAAAAAAGAAAAGAAAGAAATTATAGAAGGGGAAGCACATGGCGCTGAAGGAGATAGACAACAGTGAACAGATATTAGTAAAACTTGGGCGAAAATATAGCTTACTTTAGATAAGACGTCAGACGTTAGACGTCAGAGAGGAGAGGCTTCCACTGCTATGGTGGCTGGCGAGGATAGCGAGAGTCTACGATACACTTGTGTGTGGATGAGACACCCTAGTCCTCACTGGCACGGAGGATGGAAAGTCAGGAGCAGCAGAGACCGATACAGAGTGTGTATCATGGTATAGACTGAGGAAGGACAGGAGTGAAGCGGCCATGTGACGACAGACGTGTTAAGTGAGGCGGAGAAATGAGGAGAGGCGGGGTGATAGAAGGCAGGAATGAGGAGGCGGTGTGGAGCATTAAGTGATAGGACTTTATGGGGGAGCACTTACTAGCGGGGTTAGGTTTGGTGTCAGTATGGGGGGATGACTGTCAGCAGGCCATGTGAGGGTCAGTATCACCAGCTCATGAGAGGGGAACTCCTCGGGTCGTTAGGTGAACTATGGTGCATCTCTCCTGCATCTGGGACAGACGTTATGGGAATATATCGCCAGCGCTCAGTGTCAGGCGTCTCTCGCTATCGCAAACCTCCCATGGCTCTGACCACTAAAGGGGTACCCTATGGTTTACTTGCCCGAGCACTATCTACAAGCGTCTGCGTCAGTGGCAACGTACTATTGACCGTTAACTACTACGCTAACCGCAATTCCTCCTCTTACGGTCACGCCCGTCTACGGTGGCGTCACTTAAGTCTGGTGACTACGCTTCCTTCTACCACAAAACACTCGGAAAACCTCAGCTGAGTGCGAGGGTACACTGTCTATCTCTTCTCCATCTTAACCAGAGGACAAGAGTTTTGGCCACACTATCATTATGGAGCCGGTGCCTTGCGATTGGCTCGGAAGGCATGTTAGTCCTATTGTAATGGAGTGTGTGCAGAAAGCATCAGGCAAGTGACGGCTGATTGGTCCGCAGGTGTGAAAATTCGCGCCGAAGGTGTGTGGGATTGTGTTGGGTCGGCCCAGCGCGGCCACCTGATTGGCTGGTGCGGCAGATGCTGTGCGGGAGGTGTGAGATTTCACGCCATAGGTGTGAGGGACATGTGACGTCACGGCTAACTCGCGCCATGATAGGCTAAGACGAGCGTGGGTCGAGGCGGGAGGTGTGAGATTTCGCGCCATTTGTTAGTAATGTTTACGCCTCAGCGAATCAGCGAGTGGTAGAAGACCAAAGGGAAGATAATTCTTACTCGAACTCTCGATTGGTCAAGACGCCCACCCCTTCCTTTACACTGCCCATAGTTTCTTGCACCATCACACTCAATATTTTTTTGCACGACAACGCATCGAAATGTCACGAACCAACATAAAAGAGTTCGCATCCTGCGTGAAGTGGGAGCACACTGCCGAAGACTCGGCTGGCGGAGACCAAAACGGGACGCAGAAAGTTAACACAATGAAAGTTGAAACATTGTTTAAAGTAAGCCATCGAATACACGGCCGCTAAGGGTTAGTGGGATGTGGGGGATGGGCGGAACGTGGGCCACAATGTGTCCAAGTCGGTCGCATACAGACGTCCCCGCTCGCCCTCCGCAGGGGCCGGGGAGTGATGGCCCGTTCCTGCCGTGGCTGAGGAGGGCGTCACGGTGGCCCAGCATCAATAGGATGCTCAGGCCCCAGATGAAAGAGAAATCCCGGTGGGTAATGAGGATGACTTAGGTGGTGATGATGGGTGGCGTGAAGACTACAGTGGCTCCGACTGATCTGAAGAGAAGAGCGACCTAAGAAATCTACCTCGCTATCAGAACCTCCTGTGAGTTCTGCGAGCTAAATTCCCAAGGGAGAGGAAAATGGCCGACGTTGAAGGTCTTTGAGGGAATGGTAAACCATATGATCATTACAGGTATTGTGATACTACAATAGTGTTACCATGATAGTATTCAAGGACGAGGCATCAACAGTGATCAATAGGAAGCGGGATTTTTTTCCCCTTCCACCAACAGCGTTCTGGAGGCTCACCCAAAATTTTGGCCCTTTACATCAAGGAGTGTGTGTGGTGACGCTGCAGACAAAAGATATGCAGTTTTGCAGTTGATTTCACATCTTGACTTTCTTTTTTATAAAACGTCGGAGGTCCAAAGTCGTCTCGACTTCCCCTGAGGCGTCCTCGGCCCTCATTCTCATCCTTCCGACCCACAAGGAGATTGTGAAGAAATGAAAAAAAAAATCTAAACAACAAACGTGTAATAATCGAGCCCACCAGTGTTATGAAAACTGGTTTACTTAGTAGTAAAGTTAAGTCGGGCTTCACTACTACACCATCCACGACTCTGGTCTTTCTGGACATGGTCAGTATTGTCTCTCGAGTCGTATTTCAGCAGAACATCACCCACGACTTTGTTCATTCTGAGCACGATGAGCATCGTCCTTCGAGGACATGTGAAATACATAAGCGATTACAGCCTGTTACCATAGTGCGTTCGTAAGCGGTGGGCGTCCACGTGCTCTCTTGACTGTGCTGTGGTGTTCAAACTTTTACGAGGGAAAATGGGAGAAAACGGAGGGAATGAAAAAGGGGCCCCATGAATAACATTTCACGAAATTAATCCTATATAACATGACACGTTTAAAGTTGATTCATTTTGGAATCTGTGACGGTAAGGCGTGGAAAAAAAAAACACCTAAAAAACTGAAAATCGTAAGAATTGTAATATCCTTAAAAACTGTAAAGAAAACGGATGGCCGTTATAGACGTTACAGCACCTGACTCAAGTTTTAAAAAACTGGTGCAGGAGACGCAGGACCAGACTCACTCAAGACCAGCTGAAGGAACCTTCATGTTCAGTTTCGGGTTACAGTACTCCAGTGATGCTGTGAGGGTCCGCTTGACAGTTTGGCAGACATTATGATTTACCGTCAGCGGACGACGACAGACAGACGACGAAAACGTACAAATGGGTGACGACGGTGGACGGACGTTGACGACGAGGAAGGAGGAGAGGACATCGACGATGGCGGTAGGAGAGCCGACGACACATTAGACGAGCATTGACATGAAGAAGCTAAGTCACTGACTCAACACCACACGACCTGATAATCAACCAAGATGACCTGGACTCAAGACTTTCTTTATACGAAATTACACACACACACACACACACACAAACACACATACACACACACACACACACACACACACACACACACACACCTCGAACATAACAGCTCTTATAACTAAAGCACAAAAAGGTATTTCACCTATAAAAATTCTACATTAACAAAATCATAAAAAAAGGTTTTGATGTTGCATCATCTTACAGAATATTTGTGAGTATGGAGCGACTTTTGGAAGATATTCTGCGAGCAATATTTTGTATCAAATGTCGCCAGACACTCACGAACTGCTTCTGTTAACAGTATCATCAACATAAACTACTGACACCACTGATTACAAACGGTAACAGGAGAATCATTGAAGCGTTAATCATCAAAAACAGGTTACCATCTAAACGCAAGGACCGAGGTTATTATTTCAATACACCTACGGTCTACATATACAATGATATACATTCATTACATGTCTATTCATATATACTTTCATGCGTTGCTGGTATTACATCTTATGTATTAAACGCGTGAGGTTTGTTCCAGGAGTGTACGGACCTTAAATAGTTAGCTAGAGGTATACAAACACACAAGATCACACACTCAACTTGAGACAAGTGAACACATTCATCTTCTCTTCGGTGGACTTACAGTAAGGGAAAGCCTCCATTACCATAATTCTCTCCTCACCCACTTCCATTAACTGCTTTCATCCGGATTCCGTAAAGGCTTGCGACTGTCACCTTCGTTATCATGTTCTCGTCCACCATCATCGTTCATTATCTTTACGCATCATCTTCATCAAGTTGCTCTGCTTAATCCTTCCTTCGCCGAGAATCATCAGCAATACGCCTTTTTCGCACTTCATCATCTTATCCATCTCCTATTTACCTTTCTCTGTGGCTCTCACTTGATCTATCCCTCTCATGTGTGGGTCCTGCCTATCCCGTAGGATTCCCCACCCACCCCTCTCCGGGGGGGGGGGGGGAGGAGATCGTCGGATGGGGAGTTCCGAGGGAGTGGGAGGGAAGGGGAGAAGACAGGGGAAAGGTCGTCCTTGTAGGAGGGGAAAGGAGAGGGAGATGGGGTAGTTGGAGGGGAGGAAGGGGAGGGAGGACGTGGACAGGATCGATACCCAGGAGGTGGCAGGGTCGCGGATGGGCGTGGCTAGATGAAGGGATGACGCCGAGCTACGCTGTTGGTGTCGCGGGGTGGCGGGGGGGTAGGGGACTATCTGGGACAGCGACGGGGATACGGGGTGACAACACACGCACACACACGTTTGTTTGTTCAATTGTTTATGCTCGTCTTCGTTCAGCCCCATATACATCCCTTGCATCATTTTCTATAACTTATCCATCTTAATTCCATAAACCATATTAGCTGCTCTTCAAGTGATAATTTACTTCTGATGAATTTATCGTAAAGTTTTGGATTTTCTCCTGTCGTATCCACATTATTCTTCCTCTTTTATTTGACCGCTCCTTCTTATCCTCTTACACTCGTTCCTTGTGTACCCTACAGATGCTGTCTGGCTGTAGTGTCGCCTATATCTTCGTCACAACACATCTGGAAACCCCTTTTTACTTCTGGACATTTTTCAATGAACCATTCCTCCATCTTTCTTAATCTTCCCTCCATACTTGAGGCTAGAAGTACCCATGTTCCCGCTCCTTCGTAGTATATTTCATTGAAACTTTCACCCACAAAACCCGCCTCCCTGGATCCTGAACCCTGTTTTCCAACTTATGTTACAATAGATGTTGTTGAGCTTTGTGTAGCTTCCATGATAACATCTCCTCTTTAAACCTTGTTTCGTCTCTGCTTTTTTCTAATCATTCTCATTTACCACATAATCATCAGGTGTTACGAGATCACTTTTACAAGTCGGTGTATCGCATATGATATCCATGTTAGTCTGTGTGAAGATAAGATCGACGTAGTTTTGATGTCGTATCAGTCCCTCCTATCCTGGTTTGTTCATTCTCATGTTGGCGTAGGACATTTTCCTGCATACACTCTTACAGACTTGTGTCTCCATGACTCTCTTTCACCACGAGAATCCGAAAATCCCTTAAGTCTTTCCCTTTATAATTGAAATCCCCCAGTATCAGTACTTTATCATCTCTGGAAAGTGCACGGTTTGCTGCCTCATCATGATTATTCCATTATTGTTATTTTACACGTGTTTTAGGTTAAAATCCTTTGAAATATAAACATCAACACCATTATGCATTTCTTTCCTACAGTTATTCTTTCCAATAGTGTATTGTATGAATGATCCATCTTCCACTATCTCTTGAAGCTTAAGGTTACCTCATATCTGAGGGAACCAGCCCACCATCCTCGGCGTCATCAAGCTGGCTTGAAACCTTAAAGGTTGTAATCAGGTCTCTTCCACGATTGACCATTTCAATGCCTTCATCCTTTCACTGTAACTCATTTCTCTGAATTCCCGTGATATCTTTCTTGTCCTTTAGTAGTTCCTAGTGACTCTTAAAGCGGATGATTAAAGTTATGAAGCATACTCTAGTTCTGACCTAATGTAAGGCATACAGAGTTTTCTGAACATTTATTTATCCATGATCTGGAATGCAGTTCTGAAATTTGCCAGCAGAAAGTTTGTCTTCTGAACTGTTTAATTCAGTTGGGACTCAGGTCTCTCACATACAGATTTCTACAGCTTATCACCTGCAAGATAATATTTATATATAGGACTCCCTTCACTGTGTCTCATTCTTATTACTTCACATTATTCGGGCTAAATTTCATTAATCATGGATCACACCAACTTTGGAGTTTATCTAGGTCCTCCACGTTTTTTTATTCCTCTCATGAATCCTCAAACATGCTGGAGTACAGTCTTTCTGGCAAGTCTTAACATAAATCAAGAAGAGCAGCGGTCCCTGAAACAAGCCCTGTGGCACTCCAATGACGACCTGAACTCATTTTGAGAAGCTACTCTGACATTTATTTTTCGCTCCCTTCTACTTAGATTGTATTTCATCTTTCGAAGGAGCCTACACCTTAGTCCTGCTTGGAAATGGAGCTTCTTAATCAACCTCCCATGTGGTATAGTGGTGTATGTTTCCTGACAGTCCAGATCCAGACAATGCACTCAGCCTTCTCTTTTGTGTCGTAAAAGTCTACTATGTTGATTACACAATGACCTTTCTCTGAAACAGTGTTTTCTCACACTTAAGCAGTTTCTCATCCGCAGGAAGTCATTCATTTGCTTTCTGATTACCTTTTCCAGTACCTTACAAAACACACTCGTCAGGACTGTGGTTCAGCGCCTCTTACCGGTCTCTTTTCTTATAGCTAATCTGACATTCGCCATCTTCCACTTCTTTGGCACTTTACCTTTCAACAACGACATCTTGAAACACAGTTCATGCTGTCTATCAAGTGCACCGACTTATATCATCAGTGAACATGGACACGTTTGATCAGGTCATGAGCTATATATGGGTCAAAACCCTTTATTTTCCGTTAACGTCTTCTCTAGATATTTCACTGCTTCCCAATGCCTCCCTCCATTCAACCTTACTTGTGATGGGGCTACAGCGTCTTCCACCGTGAAAAGCGCTTTTGAACTTATAATTCAGTTCTTTGCACATCCGTATATCATCCGCCTCAAAACATTTCTCCAAATTTCTAAGAGTGATTGTCTTCTGTCTTGTCCACAACATTTCTTTTTTCCCCTCGTTTTTGAACCTTAGTATAGATCTCCTTAGTTCTCTTACACAATTCAGTTGCTGGCCCTTCGCCCGTCACCACAACCCGTCCATATTCATACCTGCACCGTCCCCAAACTTTGCCCGTCACCACACCTCCTCCATCTCCACACCTCTCCCGTCCCTAAACTCCACCCATCTCCAACCCTGGACTGATCTCCACGCCTTGTCCGCCCCTACACCTGGCTTAGCCCCACACCTTGCCCGTCTCCACATCTGGCCTCTCCATACACCTGGTCCGTCCTCCCACTTCGGTCGTTCCCAAAGCCTGACCTGTCTCCATTTTTCGTGCGTCCCCACACCTGCCATATCCCCACACTAGCTTTTCCCACACCTGACCTGTCTCGACAGCTGGTCTGCCCCACCTCTGACCCGTCCCTACACCTAGACCGTCATATCTGGCCCGTTCCCACACTAGGGCCCTCCCGACATCTGGTCTCTCACCACACCTCGTCCATCCTCACCCATCTCCAAACCTGGTCCAAATCCACACCTTATCATCCCACGCACTTCCCTCGTCCCCCACACCTGGCCCGCCCACGGATCTGGCACGCCCGCACAACCTAGTCAGACCCACACACCTGGCTGGCTGACACAGGTGGGTCCACTAGACCTAACAATGAGCTAACCTCTGGAGTTCCTGTTCTTGAAAATTCATTTGCAAGATCAACACCGCTAAAGCAGGTTTTTTCATCATAAAAGAAAACCTTACTAGATGTAATTATTTTTTAATGTAATTAGCGATGCCAGGAATAAAAGGGGTCAGGTAGGTGGTACACGAAGTGGCGGGGGGAGGGGGGGGAGGCGAGGAGCGGAGAGGGAGGGAGAAGGAGAGGGAGGGAGAGAGAGAATACATACGAGTACTTAGGACAAGATTTTGCCGAAAGGCAGGACTAGCGCGTAACGTTCACCACAGGAAAATCTAGGGGTGCGAAGAACGAGTCATTTGATTGCTGTTTAGTGTTATGTGCGAGACTGAAAGCTAGCTACCCAAATGGCTGTCTGTTCTCTCTGCCTCACCCACGCATGGGCTGCTGGCTGTCACTCCGCAGACATACATGCAGTCTCCTCACACACAACGCACGCCAACACGCAACTAAGATCTCCTTGCGGTGATTGCTGCGCGCTAGCCCTGCCTTCTGGCAAAATCTGATCGTAAGTAATCGTAAGTACGTATGTGCTCTCTCTCTCTCTCTCTCTCTCTCTCTGAGAGAGAGAGAGAGAGAGAGAGAGAGAGAGAGAGAGAGAGAGAGAGAGAGAGAGAGAGAGAGAGAGAGAGACCTAGTTGAAGAGTGAGGAGTAGTAATGGGGTGGGGATAAGCAGAGGGAACATGGTAGAGAGAAGGGGTGCTGAGCGGTCAGCAGGGGAGGCACAGGCTCCGTGGGGTGAGGTGTGGTCAGCAGGGGAGGAATGGGTTCCGTGGGGGGGAGAAGTGGTCAGCAAGGGAGGCAGGAGCCCCGTGGAAGACGAGAGGGGAGGATGAGGAGCGGTCAGTGGATGAGAGTAGCGCTTAGCGTCACTACGCCTTCCGAAAGATGGGTCTTGTGTGTTTGTCCTGCTCACCACTCCCTCCCCCGCCGGAGGAGAAGCTGAGGTGGTCATCTTGTTCATCGCGCCCCTTGAAGAATGAGGCGAGTGTTCATCTTACTTACTACTGCCCTTGGGGGACGAAGCAGTGTTTATCTTGCTCACCACGCCCCCCGGGGTATGGCCCGAGGTGTTCATCTTACTCACCACTCCCCGTAGGGAACGGCCGCAGTGTTCATCCTGCTCACCACTTCCCCCAGGGAAGGACCCGAGGTGTTCATCTTGCTCTTCTTAACCAGAGGCCGTCCTCGATGCCTCCACCTTTCTCCTTTCTTTCTTTTCTTACTTTTCTTCCTTCCCTCCACCTCCTTGGCTCCTCTCTTCTCTAGCCTCGCTGTCTTTTCCTCAGGTAAGATGCAAAGTAGAAGATTGTGGTGGAAGGGATGAGGGGAAACTGGGAGAGAACCAGTGGGTTGTGAGGGGTCGTTTATGTCACCAGTCGCAACGCTACAATTCTCCAGCGTTTGATTATGAAATTACACTCCCATGCGGTTAACTGGGCTGCTGATGCAAGTGACAAGGACCTTGTGTGATATCAAGTGACCTAAGATTACCAATCAGGTCAAAGGCCAGCAGGGAGACGAGAGTTTCGACCTTCACGATAGAGGTCCGGCGCATCTGGTTTTCTACCAGAGAACAATCCTTTACTATTCTCTAGGAGACCGCTCAAATAGCCTTTACAGCCATGACCATACAATTAACATTAACGGCGTCTTCCCTTACGTAAAGGGCAGCAGAGCAGTTGGGCAGTCAGAGAGCACACTGACTCTTAGACGCCGAGATGCACCCACTGCCCAGAAACATCCACCATGCGACTCCAGGCTTATCGTTCTCCTGGAGGGATTCTGTGGAGACTTATCCCAAATAATTTGACTCCTTTCCTTTTCGGCAGGACTCAAGTGGGGTGGTCACCACCTGTCTCGTGAAGTAGTTTAAATAACAGGACTGACGATCACGTCCTCTTGTAGCACAAACAGGCAAGAGTCCACTATCTCGAGACCTTGGCAATGCCTCCTCCCTTCTGCACAAGCATCCACACAACTCACGCCTTCCTCACTTCCTGCACCTACACCAGTGTCACGGGCACCCTGCCAACCTCATCTCACCTTACCTCACCTTCTTACCATAATCCTGCATCACTTGCATCAGCTCATCACTTATGTCCTTCCCAGTAAAGCACAGTGTTGTAACTCGCGTTTCTGTACCCCTCTTTAACCTTTTACAATTACAAAAGAGGTTACTATCATATATGACCACATGCCAAACTGTTGACATCCAGTGACTGAGAGAGAAACACTTGAACGTGTTCACACGCTGCTAACTGTAAACCTAACAGCCAACCCATACTCGCTCCTGCTGTCATAATCCTAACCCTCTCCCCGGCCAGTGATACCCCACACCCTCCTCTATACTCTCATGTCTCTTTGACAGGTCCAAGCAGCTTTGTCTAACGAACTTTTTAATCTAACCTGCTGCACTCTGTTACCACCACTTTCGACCTGACCTGTCCTACAGCCGCTCCCATAACTGCCGGTAAACTGCATCAGCGCATGTTGGAGTAAGGAATCAGTCTCGCACGTAGTAGATACCTGGGTCGCCGTCGCAATTGACTACAACCTCATGTGGTCTCATCCAACACAGTTCATACAAGCAGGTAGACAGTTCTAACCTTCAGTGGAGGAGGTCCAACGCATCTGGTTTTCTACCAATGTACAATCCTAAATAATCCTTCAGGGGCCCACCGTAATGGATGTGGCGGCCATGCCTACACAATCAACATATGAAAGTGCCCTATACCTGTCAGGGAAGAAGGGGGATTTAGAGAATATCAAATCATCAAATAGACTGTGCATAATTCACAGAATACAAAGTGATTCTGATGTGAACATTCACCCTGTGACGCCTGGTTTATCATCATCCTGCAGGGATTCCGTGGTGTCTCTTCCCAAGTACTCTGGCTCCTGCCTTCTCTGCAGGACTCACGTGGAGCATCACCACCGCCTATCTCAAGATGCAACTTAAACTTCGGGACACACGGACACTCTCTGCAGCAGCAAAAAGAACAAACTAGAACCTAGCAGTGACTCAGGACCTCGGCAACGCCTTTTTTCTTCAGTAGAAGCTCCACGAGACCCGGCACCCACGCAAACCAAAGGGAACGCCTGCCTCCCCTTTTGCACCTACACCAGCGCACTGGGAATCCTGCCAACTTCATCTCGCGTTACCTGACCCGACATCACCTAATCATGATCCTACATCACTTGTAGTCAGCTCTTCACCTCTGTTCTTATCCAGTAAAACACTATTATTACTCGTGTTTCTGTTCCACTCCCTTAAGTCCTTTCATTCGCAAAAGAAGTTATACATAAAAGAACACTGGCCAAATGTTTGATAGGGAATAGAGAGAGGAAGCGGGTGGGAGGGGCGTTAGCGAGAATGTTAGTACTTGGAAGATGGGGAAAGGTTAAATGTTGGGTGTGGAGAGTGGACCTGAGGACAGGTCAGGAGTGAAGACGGTGGAGACAAGTCAAGAGTGATCATGGTGAGGACAGATTAGAAGTAGGATGGTGAAGACAGGTCAAGAGTGGTCATAGTGGGAAAAGGTCACGAGTAATGTTGACGACAGGTCAAGAATGATCATAGTGAGGATAGATTAAGAGTGGTCGTAATGTGGACGGATGTGGACAGTGGGGACAACGGTCATGATGAGGACAGGTGAAGAGTGGTCACAGTGGGGGACAGGTCAAAACTGGGATGGAAGGGACAGGTAAAGAAAGTAACAGCGGATGATAATTGTGGACAGACATGCCACTAGTGAGGTCTACAAGGAACAGAGTATCAGCTTAGGGCGCTAGGAGGTGAGGAGGATAATGGGGGACACGTCAGGTAGTAAGTCTTTGCTTAATAGATTTACTTACCACCTTAAAGCCTAATGACGTAGGCAAAACATTACAGACACTAGACAAACTTGAGTGTACAGAGTTACACAAATATAGACGACTACGAAGCAAGTCATACAAGTGGGCTGAGGGTCCCATGTGTACAGCACAGCACAAACACAGTATAGGATGGATCAGTATCCACATGTATGGACAATAGTGTCAAGAGGTGAAGGTGCCGGTCATACGTGTAGGGAGGTGTGTAGGGTAAGCTGCGTGGTGAGGGGAGAGGTTAGGAAGGGGCTGAGAACGACAGGTTGGGACGCCGAGTTGAAGGTTAGTGTGAAGTCTGACTGGTGGAGGGAGTAGTGGAAGGGACCGGTCGCAAATGGAATGGTGGAGGGAACTGTCGGGCGAGGGGTGGGGAACAAATCGAAAGTAATTTGGTTGGCGGGGAGTAGGTGAAGACGATGGCGTGACTAGGCTTGTGAGTTGACAGACTGAGAATGTGGTGGTGAGGAGACAGGTCGACTGGGGCGGTAAGGGGACAGGTCGAGACTGAGGTGTTGAGGAGACAGGTCGAGACTGGGGCGGTAAGGGGACAGGTCGAGACTGGGGTGGAGGAAAATGGGTCAGTAAGGAGACAGTTCGAGACTGGGGTGGTGAGGAGACAGGTCGACACTGGGGTGGAGGAGACAGGTCGAAACTGGGGTGGTTAGGAGGCAGGTCGAAACTGTAGCGGTAAGGAGGCAGTTCAAGACTAGGGTGATGAGGAAACAGTTCGAGACTGGAGCAGAAATGGGAGAGGTTGAGGCTGGGGTGGTGAAGAAGTACATGACAAGACTGTAGTGATGGAGAAACAGACTGTAATGAAGGAAGCCGAATTATTATAGAGACAGTTATGGACGGGGTAGCGCGGGGGACAGGAAAAGAAGAATCAAATTAGGACGGGGCTTATGACAAGGGTAGGGAATGGATTAGGACTGAGTTCATGCGAGGACATGCTAGGGGGGTCACACAGGAGGTGAGGGACAGGTGAAGACTCAGGACGTGAACGGTCGGGGAGTGAGGAGTTGTCAGAGGACAGGTGGAGACTGGTACCGTGTGGAGGACAGGTGGGGCCTGGCGTGGTGAGGGAAATGTGGAGACGGGTGTAGTGAGGAGACAGGTGGCGACTGTTGGGGTAAAGGGAGAAGTGAAGAATGAGACCAAGGAGAAGACAGGACCTAGACGAAGGGTGACAAGTGGCAAATCGAGACAGGGAAGAGACGGAAGATTGGGAGGCAAGAGACGGTACAGACGGAAAGGCTGACAAGAAGTCAGACGTGAGAGATTATATTGTGTGTTACAACAAGGGATGTTGGAGGGAGGGAGGTAGAGAGGGAGAGCAGGGGAACAAGGGAGGGAGGGATTGAGTACGTGTGTGTGGGGGGGGGGGGGGGGGGGCAGGTGAGGAGCAATCGACAGGAGATGGAGATTATAACGAGGGATCATTACTGAATTCCAGGGTAGATTCACTTTATCCCCTCGTATTCTCCCGGCTTAATGTATGGAAAGATCTTTGCGCCACAGCCAACTCTACAACACCCGGCCAGGGTGGGCCTCCCTACTCTCTAATACTCCACGTCCTTCCAACCCTAAACATGACAGCAAGTACTGCCTAAGCTTTTCTAAGGCGAAGGGAGTGAGAGAGAGAGAGAGAGAGAGAGAGAGAGAGAGAGAGAGAGAGAGAGAGAGAGAGAGAGAGAGAGAGAGAGAGAGAGAGAGAGAGAGAGAGAGAGAGAAAAAAAAAGGAGAGTTCTGAGAGAAGCTATTAAAGGAAAAAAATATCTCCAATTAAAGCTGGGAGCTCACTGGGAGGTTAGCCCTGCCCACCCACCTCCAACAGTAGAGGTCGGGGTCTCCCAGTCCGTCAGCTGTTTACACCATAGGACCATAAGCACAACGGTGCATCTCCTGTCACGATATACATTGATGCATTCATGTATATATATACAGAGGAGAGAGAAAGATAGAGACGGACAGACAGCCAGACAGACAGAGGGAGAGATAGAGAATTTTTTTCATTCTAATTATGGAGTTGTCCTTTTTAAACTGCACATTTTCTGAACATTTCGACGCCCTGAGATGGAATATTTAAAAAGCTCTGAAATAATATGTCTTTCCTCAACGCGGGTCAGCCGCTGAAGCCACTTGCATATAATGAATTCCCCTCATCAAGCATTTCCAAATGACGGCCACGCATGTGTTTGGTGGCTGTGCACTCGTCTGATCATCACGGTGCTCCGTCTCTCCCCCCACCCCCCCCTACTTCCTCTTTCACCTCACTCCTTCTCTGTCTTTTCAATCTTTTCATCTCGTCTTTATTACGCACATTTCTTCATATCATTAACATAGATTTAGCTGCCTCATTCCATCCCCTCTTCCCTTCCAAGTAGTCCCGAGTGTTCATGCCACCTGAGACCTCCCCGTTACTTCATTATCTCGCTTTTTAATTATACATACTCAGTGTGCCTCCTCACTTGTGCCTGGCCCTCCACTGGCTGATCAAACAGACCCTTCATGAGTCCACCTCAAACGCTTGCTCTTTCCTGCGCCGCCGCCGCCGCCTCCTCCTCCTCCTCCTCCTCCTCCTCCTCGTCTTCCTCCTCCTCTCCTCCTCCTCCGGCCCCACACTCGCCCCGGGCGT
The DNA here is from genome assembly GCF_036320965.1 of Panulirus ornatus. Taxonomy (NCBI): domain Eukaryota; kingdom Metazoa; phylum Arthropoda; class Malacostraca; order Decapoda; family Palinuridae; genus Panulirus; species Panulirus ornatus. The sequence continues at coordinate 23,279,147 of NC_092226.1, forward strand.
CCAAATGTTTAAGTAGTGTGTTAAATATTGTTGTTGGTGGCGGTGGTGGTGGTGCTGCCCCCGCTGTTGGTGATGCTGTTGTTGGTGCTACAGTTGTTACTGTTGGTGCTGGTGTTGGTCTACTGTTGGTGTTACTGTTGGTGCTGCTGTCGGTGCTGCTGTCGGTGCTACTGTTGGTGTTACTGTTGGTGCTGCTGTCGGTGCTACTGTTGGTGCTACTGTTGGTGCTACTGTTGGTGCTGCTGTCGTGCTGCTGTTGGTGCTGCTGTCGTGCTGCTGTTGGTGCTGCTGCCGTGCTGCTGTTGGTGCTGCTGTCGGTGCTGGTGTTGGTGCTACTGTTGGTGTTGTTGCTCCTACTACTGCTGCTGTGCAGGCTTATGACAGTGAGGGGCCCTTGAACACAGTAAGACCCTTGGGTATGATAGTTTGGCCTTTGACCTGACCCTTAAGGGTCTCGTCAAAGGACACGTCATCTTACCAAAGGGTCTTGCAGTCGTACTCAAGGGTCGTACCGTCGTGATCAAGAGGTTAAGGGGCACAGGAAGCAGTTGTCTTAATTCTGGGAAGTGCAACAAGGACGAGCAGAAACAACAGTCATGGGACGTCTCCTGAGGTCCTGAAGGACCAGCCAAGGGACCTCCCTCCCCAGGCCTCTCCTAGCCCCTTTGATGAGTGCTCCTCCACACCCCAGCCCTCTCGTCCCACACACACACACACACACACACACACACACACACCACCTGTGGTAGTAAGCAACGGAGGAGCAGTATACTTCCTTAATCTACTTTATCAGTTTGTTTCAGGATTGGATTTTGCGATCGAGCCTCAGATTTGGGGCTACTTATACTTTTATCCAAGTACAGTTTCGGATGTGGTTGATATAAGTGAGCTTCGTTACTCTCGGATGACTAGTTACTTGTTGCTGGGTACGTGACAAATACGTTACTTCCTTGGTGTGTGTGTATGTGTGTGTGTGTGTGTGTGTGGGGGGGGGGGGGTGGTAGTAACGAAGTAAAATCGCATCTCTCCAAAACTGTATCAAAGTATAAGTAGTCGAAATTCAAAGTACGTGAGCAAAAGTGGAGGACAAAACAAACTACATGAGTAGAAGTGTTGCTACTTCGTTCATCTCCAGCACTGGTTACTGAACCCCACGCCCGCTGAACCCTCGTCAAGTAGCACACGCCCACAGTGCCCACGCCAGGTAGGCATCACGCCTACAAACCCACGCCAGGTGGGTATCACGTCCACTAACCCACGTCAGGTGGGTATCGCGCCCACAAACCCACGTCAGGTGTGTATCAAGCCGACAAACCCACGCCAGGTGGGTATCGCGCCCACAAACCCACGCCAGGTCGGGCATCACGCCCACAAACCCACGCCAGGTGGCTATCACGCCCATAAACCCACGCCAGGTGGATTATCACGCCCACAAACCCACGCAAGGTGGGCATCACGCCCACAAACCCACGCCAGGTGGGTTATCACGCCAACAAACCCACGCCAGGTGGGTATCACGCCCATAGCATAATTCAGAAAGTGATCTATAAGGTCGTAATGGCACGTAATGACGTGTGTCGTAATGTCTGCGACATCATTCTAACGATGTCACCACCGACATTGCTGGAGGCTATGATGTCATCATGACACACACCATTACCTGTACAGGGATACTGAGGATATAGTAATGATACAGTCAAGGTACAATAATGATAGGGAGGGACCGGTGGTATTACAGTATAGGTACAGTAATGGTAGGGAGTGTTCCATGATGTTACATCACAGCTACAGTAATGCCCCCCCCCCCTGATGATGTACCGAATAAATTGAAAACGTTGATAAATGATATGATGACATTATATGATGATAAATCTGATACGGCAGTGATAACAGGAGACTTAAAGCACATAAATATGGTACGATAGCCTGAGGCACAGTGGTGAGTGAACCGCAAGGGGTGATGGTACAAGGGAGAGGTGGCTGTGTGAGTTGGGTTTGGAGTGAGTTAATGTAGGTAGACTTGCGGTGGTGATGTGCTGGGTGATGAGGTCAGACGGCTGGTGCTTAGAGTTATTGCAATATGAGGAAAACATGGTGATAGGACACCTGATGGACCACGGAGAGGTGAGCGGTTTTCAAGCCCTATAATGGTGGTAGGAACAGGATAGTGAAGCAGAGGGCACCTCCCCACCCACCTCTCCCTCCGGCTCAATTGCCGGTAGGAAAACGATTAGAGAAAAAAACGAAAAAAAAATGTAGTGAGGGCGGACCATACTGTCATAGGAATTTTATAGGGAAGAGTGAGCCGGCAAAAAGTTTCCTACCTGTATAACAACGGCTGCTCGGGGGCTGGGACCTGAAAAAGAAAGACAGGGGTTAAATTATACCAATCTGAGGTCAACTAAATCATTTTGTGATAACAAATACCAATAAAACATTTGTCTAACCTTGACTTTTTTTCTATTTCAACTCTAGAAACCCTAAAACCCCTTGTATGGGGCTCTCCTGCACCTTCAAGGATGCTCTGCATCAAGTAGCAGGGAAATGGTTTGAACGGAGAGATGATGAGAGATGGGGCAGGCGACGATGCGGTGTGGAGGATGGAGTTCCTGACGGGGTAACCACGGAGGAAGAGTGGTGAGTGAGTGGTGAACAGAGTGGTGATCACTAACTTTGAGGAGTGGGAGGGTGCGTTGGCTGGTGAGCAAGGCAGAGGTCGGCGGGACATCAGTGAACGGGTTGGTATTAAGACACCGGTGATGAGTGTGTTCATGGGCGATGGGTTGGGTGGTGTTGAGTACTGAGGGAGTGATGAGTGGTAAGTGGGTCAGTGGCAAATGAGGTGGTGGAAACTGGAGCGGTGGTAAATCCAGTATTACTAAGTTAAACGGTGGAGAATAAAGGGGTAGCGAGAGGGGCAGTTCTGAGTGGAGCTGTAGTGATTTACGTGTGGTGGAAGAGGTTGAGTTTAGCCATAATAGTTCATGTGGTCGAGAAGGATGCGTGGAACTGTAGTGATTCACGTGGTGGAGTGGGATGAGTGGAGGTGTAGTGATTCATGTGGCGGAGTGGGAAGAGTGGAGGTGTGGTGATTCCTGTGGTGGAGGGGATGAGTGGAGGTGCAGTGATTCATGTGGTGGAGATGCGGATGGTAAAAAAGGGTAGCTCAAATAAAGAGAATAATTAAATCAAATACGAAATACAGGAAAGAAAGAAAAAAATGGTGACCAACAAATCATGGTGGTAAATGGAGAACCCAGGAGAGTGCTGGACAGTAGCGGCCCCGGGGCAGTGGTGGACAGTAGACGTCCCAGGGGAGAGGCAGAGAGAAGCCCATGGGGTGTGGTAGACAGTAAAGTCCCGAGGGAAGAGGCAGACAGTGGAGTCTCCACGGATGAGTTGGACAATAGAACCCCCTGGGGAGTGGTGGACAGTAAAGTCCCCAGGGTAATGGTCGACAGCAGAGGCTCCAGGGGTGTGTTGGACAGTAGAGGATCTAGGCGTGTGGTGGACAGTAAAGGCCCCATGGGAGTGGTGGATAAGAGAGACCCCAGGGGAGGAGTGGTGGAGAGTAGAGGCACCAGGGAAGTGGTAGACAGTAGAGGCCCCTGGGAATCGGTAGACAGTAATGACCCTAGGGAAGTGGCTGACAGAACAGACTCCAGGGGAGCGTTGGACAGAACAAACATCAGGGAAGTGGCGATCAGAACAGATCTCAAGGAAGTGATGGACAGAACACTTCCCAGAGGATTGGCGGACAGAAACAGACTCCATGGGAGTGACGGACGAGACAGAACCCTGGGGAGTGGCGGACGAGACAGAACCCTGGGGAGTGGCGGACGGAAGACCTGATGGGGAGTGGCGGACAGAAACAGACTCCATGGGAGTGGCGAACGAGACAGAACCCTGGGGAGTGGCGGACAGAAACAGACCTAAGGGAAGTGGCGGACAGTAGAAACTGACCCCAGGGGAGTGGCAGACAGGCCATAAAGAATCGCTGATAAAACCTCATGTTGATGGGGAGTTCAGGTAACAAGTGGTGATGAATGTCGTAGTGTTGCATAGTGGTCAGAGATGGCAGGTGAGCCGGGGTGAGTAGCTTGGTGGCAGGTGACGACAGGTGAGTGGTGGTTAGTGGCAGCCATTAGTGATGAAGGAGCCTGGGGGAGGGTAATGGCTCAGTGATACGAGATGACTGGCGCTGGTAAGTGGAGGTGTACGAGTGGTGGTGGGTGGTGGAGCCCGAACAAAGAGCGGCGGTGGTGGTGGTGGTGGTGGTGATTAGTGGTGGCTGGTGGTGAGTGGTGAAAGGTGGTGGTGGTGGTGATTAGTGGTGGTGGTGGTGAGTGGTGATAGGTGGTGGTGGTGGTGAGTGGTGGTGAGTGGTGGTAGTAAATGGTGGTATAATAATGTTTAAGGTCGACAAACAGAGAAGACTGAATTGCAGTGGTAAGGTGGGATGTGAGTGATGACAGGGCAAGAAAACTGGTGATTAGTGGTGCAAGAAGATTAGTGATTATTGTCAAAAGAAGGTCATGGATTAGTCATGCGAGAAGATTATTGATTGGCGGTGCAAGAAGATTAGTGATGAGTGGTTCAAGAAGATTAATGATTAATGATGTAAGAAGATTAGGGACGCAGGAAAATTAGGGATCAGCGATGCAAGAAGATTATTGATAAGCGGTGCAAGAAGACTGATTAGCTGTGCAAGAAGATTTGCGATTAGTGGTGAAAGAAGATTGTGGATCAACGGTGCAAGGAGATTAGTGACTAGTGGTGAAAGAAGATTGGTGATCAGTGATGCTAACTGATTAGTGCCTGGTGGTGTAGGAACATTACTATTTAGTGGTACAGAAGGTGAGTGATTAGTGGTGCAAGCAGACTAGTGGTTAGCGATGCAAGATTAATGATTAGTGGTGGAAGAAGAGTGAGTGGCAGTGCAACAGTGAGTAGTGAGCGGTAATGCAATATGAGAGAGAGAGAGAGAGAGAGAGAGAGAGAGAGAGAGAGAGAGAGAGAGAGAGAGAGAGAGAGAGAGAGAGAGAGAGAGAGAGAGCAGTGGCGATAACAGGATAGACAGAAGTAGTGATGACAGGAGAAAAGAAGTGGTGATAACAGGATGGACAGAAGTGATAGTTACAGGATATAAAGGAATGGTGATAACAGGAGAGAGAGAGAGAGAGAGAGAGAGAGAGAGAGAGAGAGAGAGAGAGAGAGAGAGAGAGAGAGAGAGAGAGAGAGAGAGAGAGAGAGAGAAGTGGTGATAACAAGGGAGAGATAGGTGGGGAACCGGTGGTGCAAGACGAGGGGCTTGAGTGCACGAGGGGCGGTAGTGAATGAAGCTACGACGAAAGATTAGCGTAAGTGGTGTGGTTAAAGTGGTAAACAGTGTAGGAGAAGTGATGTGTGGTGGTAGTGCGAGAGCAGTGTGGTGGTGGTGGTGGTAAAAGAGCGAGGCGGTGAGGAGGGTGGCAGTGAGATGTGGTGGTGGTGGTGGTGTGAGTAATGGTGGCGGTGGTGAGTAGAGGTGGTGCAGGGAGGAGGTTGCTGCTGAGTGGAGGTGAGGGAGTAGGGACTAGCAGAGAGAGAGAGAGAGAGAGAGAGAGAGAGAGAGAGAGAGAGAGAGAGAGAGAGAGAGAGAGAGACATCAACTCGGTGGACCTGATCAACTTCTATCTCAACTCATCTGCCAATGACGTTACTCTATTTTTTTCTGTGTGTGTGTGTGTGTGTGTGTGTGTGTGTGTGTGTGTTTGTGTGCGTGTGTCGGGCAGCGCGGCAGATGTTCCACACTGCTAATTCAACTGGCCACCGTGGCCGTAACGAGCCAACTAGCGATTACCGCTGTAACTCCCTGGGTTTAAGAGGCTCGTTTCGAGAGGCTCCGAGGAGGCAGTTTGATTGATATTCTGGGACGAAAAGAAACGAGAAAAATTGATTTGGTAAAGTCCGGGGCCGCGCGTGTTTGTGTTCGGACACTGCCGCTCCGATGACCACATGGCCGGGTCGCCCACGCTCCCGATCCCTGCAGGTGGCACCAGCTTAGGCTCCGTTTTCCCCCTGTTTCGGGAGGCGTTCGAATTACTGGGCCTACTGACTCAATAACCCCCAACTGGAGGGGGTAACTGGAGGTGGAAAGCGTCGGAGTCTGGAAGGAGAGGGGCTGGAACTGTGACAAAAAGGGAGGTAAATTAAGTTTGTGGAGGAGTTGGCTTGTGGTTAGATAAGAGCGCCGGCCCAAAGCTTGGCATGTCTGTAGGCAATTACTAGCCTTCGTCTTCTGCCCCCATCCTCACACAACCCATCGATCTTTACCACAAAGCAATGCTCACTTCGCCCAGTTTGACCCCAATTTTCCGATCCAATCTGAAACGTCCAGGCCAAGCCTCCATGTTAATCCGAGATGTTTGATCTATTCGGAATTCTCAGAAGCATCGATGTTCCCAGAGAGGATGGTTCAGCAGCGTGGAGGGAGAGCTCGGCAGGGCGAAGAATTGTGGGAGCGTGCGGGCGGCGGCGGAGAAGGCGTGTGTTGAGAACGACAGCATCTGGTGGAACTTGGCTCACTCGGCGCCCGCCGCCGCCGCCGCCACCACCACCCCGCCCCGCTCCCTCAATCACCCCCTCGACCCCCTCTCCTTCACCATCCTCCCATCCTATTCTTCCCACCCCCTTTCCATTCCCTCACTGACCTTCTAGGTCTCCTATCCCTATCCCCATACCACGCCACCTCCTGCCCTTCCCGCCTATCCACGCCCTCCTCATACCTCTTCCCACTCATTCTCGCCCGCCCGCCCCTCCGCCCCCTCCCCTCTCCTCCCGACCCCCCCCCGCGCCCCCTCCACAACACCAGCCCAACGACCCCTTCCCACCCTGATGGCTGGAGGGTCGGCATCCCCCGCCCTCCCCCTTCTCTCTTTGGGTTCTCTCTTTCACAGCGATTTTCTGACCCCCTCCCCTCCCCTCCCCTCCCCCATCCCCGTGTAATGTAGACATAAATTTTGTAACCATGTATTAATTACAGTCCTCTGGTACGGTGTTATTCATGGAGATAATGCAGAGGGGGAGAGTCCATTAATGTATGATTTTCAGGGGGAAAGGAGGGAATGGAACAGGAAGAAGAAGAAGAAGAGGAAGAAGAAGAAGGAGGAGGAGGAGGAGGAGGAGGAGGAGGAGAGAGAGAGAGAGAGAGAGAGAGAGAGAGAGAGAGAGAGAGAGAGAGAGAGGAGAGTGTTGACACACCTCAGGTGACCAACAAAGACAAGGTACCTCCTCCTCCTCGAAGACGCATCTCTCTACAGCTGTGATGTATTTATACTGGTGCATAGACACTGGTGTACACACATGCATACGCGGTACCTTATACCGTCTGACATATATATATATATATATATATATATATATATATATATATATATATATATATATATATATATATATATATGGTACCTTATACTTTCTGATACATAGAAGGTATCTTATACTGTTTGACACACGCACGTCACCTGATAGTATTTGACACACTCATGGAGCCTTATAGTGCATGACATACACAATACTTTATACTGTTTGACACATACACAAGGTGCAGCAAGGTACCTCATACTGCGCCACACATACATGATACCTTATGCTGACTAACCCATACGCAGTGCCTTATACCGTCTGACACATACACGGTGCATTATACTGACTAACACGTACACGTTGCCTTGTACTGTTTGACACATACACGGTGCCTTACAATGTCTGACACATACACGGCGCCATATGCTGTCTAACATACACACGGCGCCATACACTGTCTAACATATACACGGTGCATTATACTGTGCCATATACTAACATATACACGGTGCCTTATACTGCCAGACAAACACACGGTGCTATACAATATGACACATACACAGTACCTCATACGCTCTGAAACATACATACACATATCAAGACTGCGAATAATGCTATCAGTAATGCAAATATCTATAATGTGAGTTATTTACGAGAATGAATAAGGTCTCCCAAAACCAGTTTCTTTGAAAGAGTTCTGGTGCTAACCAGGTCCTATTGCTAAAGGCTTCTCCAGTCCAAGACTGCGCTACTTCCAGTAACAGGAAAATGTAGACTCCTTTGTAGTGATATGGGTACTATTGGCGCTTTGGCCTACCTGTACTAGAATGTGAAGATATATGCCATTTCAGGGTTAGGTCTAAACAAACCCTGCATGAAATGTCACAGCACCTTAGTGTTCATAAAAAGATATCTGAAATTCTAAGTTTGTATCCACTTTTTGTATCTAATCAGTAAGACTAAGTAACTTATACAGTGAAGCTTTTATAATAAACCAAGTTTGTAAAATCTAATGCAATTATATTAGTCCATTGGGGTCTGATAGAGACACTTTGTGACCACTGTTAACCTTTTGATCTACCGCTCACAGGATGAACATGGGAGGCACAATAAATCTACCAGGGTTACCGGCACAATCTGTCGTTTCACTCGCGATGTAACCTCGAGCAGGCGGAGTCCGACAACACCCATCGATCAATATATATATATATATATATATATATATATATATATATATATATATATATATATATATATATATATATTTTGTGTGATCGGGGCCTGAACATGCAGGGAGGGTGAAAGGAGGGCAAGGAATAGAGTGAATTGGAGCAATGTGGTATACCGGGGTTGACGTGCTGTCAGTGGATTGAATCAAGGCATGTGAAGCGTCTGGGGTGAACCATGGAAAGCTGTGTAGGTATGTATATTTGCGTGTGTGGACGTATGTATATACATGTGTATGGGGGTGGGTTGGGCCATTTCTTTCGTCTGATTCCTTGCGCTACCTCGCAAACGCGGGAGACAGCGACAAAGCAAAAAAAAAAAAAAAAAAAAAAAATATATATATATATATATATATATATATATATATATATATATATATATATATATATATATATATATATATATATATATCTTACTTGTGGGCCTTTTCCCGGTTATCAACATAGCGCCAGGAACAGACGGAGAAAGGCTGCACATCCATTCTCTAGCTGTCATGTGCCATGCACTGAAACCACAGCCCCTTCTCCATAACCAAGCCCCACAGACCTTTCCATGGTTTCCCCGCGGCTGCTCTACATGCCCTGGTTTAGTCCACTGACAGCACATCACCTACTTCACCTACTGTGTATACTCCACCCTTCCATCTCCAGTGTGGTCTCACCTTTCTCCTTTTTTCCACCACTTCTGGCCCGTCAACCTCTCCTTGGCAGTTCTCTCCATATATACAAATCATTTCAGCACACCGTCTTCAGCTCTCAACCACACGCACCTTATTACCACTCCTCTCTCACCCTTCTGTTAGTTACTGGAGCAAACCACCTCACATCATATAATGACCTCAAGCATTTCATACCCAACATATCCAACCTTCTCCACCCATCCTCATCTATGGCCCATGCCTCGTATCTACGCCATATCGTTGAGAGTACTATGCCTTCAAACGTAGCCATTCTTGCCTTCCCAGATAACGACCTCTCTTTCCACACATTCCTCAATGCTCCAAAAAAGCTTCGCCTCCTCACCCGCCCTATGCGACTCACTTCCGCTTCCATGGTTCCATTCGCTGCCATGTCCACTCCCAGGTATCTAAAGCACTTCGCTTCCTCCAGATTTTTACCATTCAAAGTCACACCCTAACTAGTCACCTTCTACCCTGCTAAACCTAATAACCTTTCTTTTATTGACATTCATTCTCAACTTCTTTCTCTCACACTCTCTCCCAAACTCAATCACCAATTACTGCAGTATCCTATTTGAATCTGCCACTAGTACTGTGTCATCAGTTAATAACAGCCAACTCCCTAACCCCCACCCCTCCCGTCACCCTCTACACACTGAATACTTGCCCCTCTCCCAACCATTAACAAATTATGCACGCACACACACACACACACACACACACACACAGTATATATATATATATATATATATATATATATATATATATATATATATATATATATATATATATATAATATATTATCATTATTATTATTACTACTATTATCATTATACTTTGTCGCTGTCACCCGCGCCAACGAGGCAGCGCAAGGAAACACGAGAGAATGGCCCAACCCACCCACATACACATGTATATACATACACGCCCACACACGCACATATGCATACACATACATTTCAACGTATACATTCATATACATACGCAGACATATAAATTTATACACATGTACATACTCCTGCTGCTCCCTTCATCCATCTCGTCGCCACCCCGCCACACATGAAATGGCACCCCCTCCCCCCGCACGAGCGTGAGGTAGCGCTAGGAAAAGGCAACAAAGGCCACATTCGTTCACACTCAGTCTTTAACTGTCATATGTAATGCACCGAAACCACAGCTCCCTTTCCAAATCCAGGCCCCACAAAACTTTCCATGGTTTACCCCAGACGCTTCACATGCCCTGGTTCAATCCATTGACAGCACGTCGACCCCGGTATACCACATCGCTCCAATTCACTCTATTCCTTGGACGCCTTTCACCTCCCTGTATGTTCAGGCCCCTCCCGCTCAAAATCTTTTTCACGCAATCCTTCCACCTTCAGTTTGGTCTCCCACTTCTCCTCGTTCCCTCCATCTCTGACACATATGTCCTCTTTGTCAATCTTACCTCTCTCATTCTCTCCGTGTGACCAAACCATTTCAAAACACCCTCTTCTGCTCTCTCAACCACACTCTTTTTATTACCATACATCTCTCTTACCCTTTCATTACTTACTCGATCGAATCATCTGACACCACATATTGTCCTCAAACATCTCATTTCCAATACATCCACCCTCCTCCGCACAACCTTATCTATAGCCCACGCCTCGCAACCATATAACATTGTTGGAACCACTATTCCTTCAAACATACCCATTTTTGCTCTTCGAGATAACGTTCTAGCCTTCCACACATTCTTCAACACTCCCAGAACCTTTGCCCCCTCCCCCACCCTGTGACTCACCTCCGCTTCCATGGTTCCTTCCGCTGCTAAATCCACTCCCATATATATATATATATATATATATATATATATATATATATATATATATATATATATATATATATATATGTATTGGAAAGGATCACAATTTTGCGCGTGATCAAGATATCCTTATGAGTCCACGCCGTTTCAGGTAACGTTATATATATATATATATATATATATATATATATATATATATATATATATATATATATATATATATGCAAGTTTGCCTTGATGTTTGCACAAAGAATGGTTTCGTACGCACAATGTATATTTAGCCACAGCTGCTGACGCACACTGGTGTTAACAGATTCACACAGTAAAGCTTACAGAAATACATCCCATGTAACACTTTTCCGGTTCATAGTTTACATCACACAGGAAAATTTCCATATATGAGAAAAAACTACTTTGAATATGATACCGTGTTAATGGTTGCTCAATGAACAATATAGAAAACACCCAACAGTTAGGATTCTAGTAATATCGTTAAGTGAATGAGAATAACTAACAAAGGAAATACTGACTATAAAGGATCGAGAATGTCTCTCTTTATTAGGTATAAATGATAAAGGATAGACTAACAATAAAGGATAAAGAATATCTGTTTCTACTGGACATAAATGACCAAAGGGTAGACTAACTATAAAGGGAAGGGAATCTTTCCTTACTAGGCATAAGAGACCAAAGACAGACAGACTATAGAGAATAGAGAATATTTTTATTAATTGATCGTAATTGATCAAGGATAGTCTGATTATAAAGGAGAGAGAATATCTCTCTTTTTTTAAGTGTAACTGATCAAGGATAGACTAACTATAGAGGATAAAGAATATCTTTCGTTATTATCTATGAATTACCAATGATAGACTAACTACAGAGGATAAAGAATATCTTTATTATATATAAATGACCAGTGATAGACTAACTATAGAGGATAAAGAATATCTTTCTTTATTATATATAAATGACCAATGATAGACTAACTATAGAGGATAAACAATATCTTTCTTTATTATATATAAATGACCAAGGATAGACTAACTATAGAGGATAGAAAATATCTTCCTTATTAAGCATAACTGATCAGGGATAAACTGATTATAGTGAATAGAGAATAGCTTTCTTACTAAGTATCACTGACCAAGGAAAGATTGACTATAGAGGATAGAAAATATTTTTCATTAAGCTTAAATGATCAAGCATAGACTGAATATAGAGGATAGAGAATCTTTCCTTTTTTTTTAAGCATAATTGACGAAGGACAGATTGACTATTAAGGATAGAAGATATCTGATCTTATAAAGTATAAATGATCAGACATAGACTGGCTTCAGAAGATAGAGAATATCTTAAGTATAGATGACCAAGTATAGACTGGCTATAGAGGAAAAAGAACATCTTAATCAAGTATAGATGACCAAACATATACTAGCTATAGAGGATAGAGAATATCTTTCTGAAATGAATTTCAGGTCACAGTTCGGCCATGGAGGAGAGGCAGCTCTAACGCTGAACCAGACAAGAGAACAAGCCCCCGAACCATCGTTTCGCCAGTTACCAAACTGTCCTTAGTCTAACGACCATACAAGTCATTAAATTTCCAGCAAACAACAGTGTTGATGCAGAGACGATGATGGTGCTAAATCCGGTGCCTCAAAGTAGCCACACGAAGAGAGTGAACCAAGTGAACAGGAGCAGTGACTCGTTATCATTCTTCTTCTTTTTTGTGTACAACTGATTCACTTTCCTGTCAGGATCTTAAGTCTGCCAGGAGCGATGATGCACTAGTCCTTAAGAAGCAATGACGCTCTAGAATATCAGCAGGAGTGATGCACTAGTCTGTCAGCAACAGTGATGCTTTAGTTTGTTTACAGGGGTGATGCACTAGTCTGTCAGCAACAGTGATGCTTTAGTTTGTTTACAGGGGTGATACACAAGTCTGTCAGCAACAGTGATTTACTCGTGCAGCAACAGTGATCCACTAGTGTCAGCAGTGCAGCAGTGATCCACATCTGCAGTGGGGAATGTTGACCATCTGACCACACAAAGGAGTCAATATGTCCACACATAATCTCAACTACACAACCTAAAGCTGAGCAATATCACTGTGTATCATATATATATACACTGTGACATATGAGAATTAATCCAAGTTACGAGTACATGAAACAACTCATGTACAAACACACCTGATGTAGTTCTTAGCATTACTGACTATGAGTTATCCCGGGCGGCCACCTCCGGGGGTCAGACCCACAAGGGTTCGAATCTTAGGCGAAGCAGGCGGTGTACACCCAACCCAAGTGTTTATCCTTCCCTCGGGGCTGGTCGATAAATGGGTACCTGACTTGGGCTCAGTTATGTGTGTGTGTGTGTATGTGTTTATGTGTCTGCGCATGCACACAAGGGAGTAAAAACAGTGCATACATACAAGGCTAAGAGACGGGGCGACACGGGTGTAAAACTCTCTCCCCGTAACACATAGATAGTAATAACACACACACACACACACACACACACACACACACACACACACACACATACACACACACACACACAAATATCTAAAGTATACGAGTGTCGTATGAATGATATAGAGTGAATGAGGAACCAGTAAAAGAAGACAACAATAGGAGTTTGAAAAGTTGTATGATAGCAGAGAAGGTTCAAGAGAAGGGGCCCCATGAGTGTAGGACAACCTCCCTGTACAAATAGGTCATTGCGTGCACACACACACACACACACACACACACACACACACACACACACACACACAGAAACATTCGTAGAGACGGACATACAGAAGCATACACGGACAAACATACAGAAACATAATGTAGAGACATACACACAAAAACATTCATGACATACATACAGAATAATACTTTTAGAAACACAAACAAAATATTACTTTTAAAAACAAAAACAAAAACATACATGAAGATACGATAGAGAAATTTACGTGGAAATACAAATGCATAAACATATGTGGAAATACGCATACAAAAACATACTTCAATACATATACAAAAATATACGCAGAATTGTATGCACTGAAAAGTGCGTAGTGATACATATACTAAATACGTAGAGATACACCCTCTCAAACAAACATACAGATACACACAGAGGCCCAGATCCACGTCTACTCACACACACACACACAAGACACACACACACACACACACACACACACACACACACACATACCTATCCCTTGAGGAAAATATTCAGGCCATGCGCGACCGCAGAGGAGACTAAGGGAAGGGAAAAAAAATACATCAAAGGGGTAAAGTATTTTGTCCTTTTTATGTGCTGGTGAGCGGCGAGGGAGGAAGGGGCGCGCTTTCTCTCTCTGCTGGTAAATATGACACACCACTTTTACGGAGGGTATATATATATACACACGCACTCATGTACACAGAGGCTCAAACACTCACACCCGCGCGCACGAGCACAAACACATGTAAACACGTGCTCATGCGAATGCATATATGCATACATACAGCCCCACTCACCAACCCGGAAAGTACATACGGTATATATATATATATATATATATATATATATATATATATATATATATATATATATATATATATATATATACATATATATATATATATATATATATATATATATATATATATATATATATATATATATATATATATTACTTCGCAGTTTTCTGCGTTAGCGAGGTAGCGCCAGGAACAGACGAAGAAAGGCCGCATCCGCTCACGTCCATCGAAACCACAGCTCCCTATCCACATCCAAGTCCCTCAGACCTTTCCATGGTTTAGCCCGGACGCTTCATATGCCCTGGTTCAGTCCACTAACAGTACGTCAACCCCAGTATACCACATTGTTCCAATACGCTCTAACCCGTGCACACCTTTCACCCCTATGTGTTCAGGCCCCGATTTCTGGAAATTATTTTCACTCTATCCCTCTCTCCTTGTCTCCTTCTCTTCTGACACATATATCCTCTTTGTCAACCTTTCCTCTCTCATTCTCTCTATATGTCTAAACTATTTTAGTGCACCCTTTTCAACTCTTTTAATCACACTCTTTTTATCATATATATATATATATATATATATATATATATATATATATATATATATATATATACATCACTTCCATGCCCTATCTTCTACAAGATCCCGACAGCGTTCAGGAAGCCCACTGAACAGAACTAAAGGTCATAAAGTGTCGTGACGTTCTAAGTGCGTCTTTGCGATAAGAGTGCAGGGCAGGTGTGCAGAAGGTCTTCTGTTTCATTACTA
>NC_092226.1:23299501-23397001 GCF_036320965.1 Panulirus ornatus
CACAGAGTGAATTGGAGAGATGTGGTGTACCAGGAGAGACGTGCTGTAAATGGACTGTCGGGGAAAACAATGAAAAGAAGCGGGAGGCCATTTCTTCGTCTGTTCCTAGCGCTACTTAGGGAACGTGGGAAACGGCAAACAAGCATGAAATATAAAATCATAACTTTTTTCTTACTTGTTTACTATTTTCAATATATATCGCAGTAACACTAGGAACAGACGAAAGACAGTCTCAATTGCTCACATCCATTCTCAAGCTGTCATGTACAGTAAGTCTAGAATTTCCTGTACTGTGTTTTCCTGATCTGATTCTTTCCACACCAGGTTTCACCAGCATCAAAATAAGTGGTGGGATTAAGCAACAGGTCATTTATTATATTGTAACGTCATCTACTTCAGTCTCCGTTCTATTCAGGCGCTCCTCCTCTGCTTTTAATCACTCAAGTCACAATGTTCTACACCTAATTTCCTTACGTGTACTTAGCCAAACCTTATCTCGCTTACGATGAAATCCCAGCTTTGATTCGCCTCTCTGTCAGTCAATACACTTTGGTCAACCTGAGTGGACATATTAGGCTCAGTTTCAAGGTCTCCCTCTTTGTCCCACAGCGTCACTCAGCAGTTGCCTTTCCGATCCTTTTTCTCATTCCCTTCTGATTCCTTTCACCGTTCCAGAACTCTCACAGTTTATCCTCCACACAATCCAGCATCCTCTAAAGCCTTGATGATCCTCCAGCTATATTCCAATGTTATCACCTATGAACGTAGCCTTCTATCTGTTTGTTCCCGTCACCGCACGACATCCATTAAACTAATCATATTCAAGGTTTCCTGTAGTTAACCTGGACATTGTTGCTGCTACGGGACGGAGACCGTGGCTGTGACAACCAATGGACGGATTTTCTCTCCCCTTTGGACACGGCTTGTATCAACACACCACGATCACTACTGTTTCACGTCTGACATCACCAGTTATCCCTAGCATCCAAGAGCTCGAGGGGTCAAAAAAAAAAAAAAAGAAACTCTGTTCACTAGTGTATCCCTGCAACACTCGTTTTCTTTCTTTTAGAAATATAAACATCATCATTTTCGTTTTATTCTTATTTACGAACGTGATGAACGGCTTGGGCCTGTCTTACTTCTACAGATGGCGCGATCTTCCTTGTTATATTCCCACGACCCCCTCATGTTGCCGATTTAACCAACAATACACAAGCTTTTTCTGTGTTCTTTCACTCGCGTCCTCGTGTTCCAGTTATACTTTCACTTTCTACTCGATTCACTTTTTGTCCACTTAACCTCACAACTCGCACGATACTACTAGCTTAATGCATACCCGATGGAAGACCATCTTCCTTCATTGTTTACCATGGTGAAGACAAAGGCGTGACTATCCCCACTTTTACGTCGCTTCCATTTTATTCCGCCTACCGAATTTTTTACACTTCTCTTGCTTCCCACTGGTGCTTTTGCCTCCCCTACTCCAGTGGAGGTAAAGCCGCAGTTCCCTTCGGATGGGTTCCGCAAAAATAAAAGTACGAGTTTTACATCTGGTGCGGCGGTGGACTGTCGAATGTGAATCATTTCTTACTGGTGCGTGTAGGGAGGGGGCTCAACAATCAGGGGTCCCATTCTCTCACCTTTCTATTCTCACAGATTCTTGAACTTAATGTTCTCTGTAGTCATCTGTTCTTCAGTTAACTTGCTACCTTCGTCTGCTACACTGTTCTTGTAATTGTATTCCTTTAGTACTTTTCTGACCATTCTTTTTCTGTTTCTTGTGCCCACTTATCTGTTCCGTTCCTCCTTATTTCAATATCGACTTTCAAATCTGTTTAGAGTATCATTTCATCTCTCTTCGCACACAATCAGGTCCACGGCCACTGTTCTCTTCTGCTGCTTCTTTGCACAACTTTATCGCCTCAACCAGGATGACCAAATCGGTGACAGGTACGTCAATTCGTGTCTAACATACTCTACAGATATCTTTAGCTATCCCATCACTTATCTTTGGGTAGTTTTGACTGGCCAGTGTATACCGTAGCTCCTTAACAATTTCCTTGATATGGTGGTGACTCGGTGTGTGGTCAAGCCCTAACTTCCTCTAACAAGTAAACTCTCGTAGTCCATCGATCCTGTGATCTTTTCCCTGCGAGGTGGTGATCGCGACCAGGTCTCTACTTACTTCGTTCTGTCTTCATCATCTCAAATTTGGAGATGAATTTCATGACGATTGTTGTAATCTTCAATACTCATTGCTCTCATCACTCAAGTACCATCTACAAAACAATTCAGATATGATTCGACTCATGGCGAGGAAGAGCGGAGGTCCCACGACTAATTCCTGAGGGACGCCACTGCGTACTTTAACCTAGGTTTAAAAAGTTACCTCTGAAATGTTACTTCCGTTCCAATTTGCTGAGGTGAATTTCTATCTACAAAAGGAATTCCCTCTATATGCTTGCCCTTAAGTCCGTTTTTCACCAACTTTTGTGAACGACAGCATGACAGGCACTTCTGGCAGTTCAAGGTCACTCTCCTCCCCTACTCATCTCGTTTTCCAGGTTGTTGTTCGCTACGTGTGTTGAATATGTTTGTGTTTCATGTGCAACTACGTATGTGCAACCGTGTGGGATTACCGATATACCTATTTGCACAGTACGGGGAGGGAGTTCTACACTTGTAGAGCCCCGTCTCTTGAACTTTCTCTACTATCATGCAACTTTTTGAGTTTCTGTATGATGCTCACATTCGCAGTGTCATGACTCAATGTATTCCATTCATCCACTATTGGTATACCATAAAAGTACTTCTTTACACCCTTTCTAACAAGTCTCTTGCTTAACTTCATGTTATGGCATCTTTCGAAGAACTGTTCAGTGTCTACATTATCCAGTTGGATCTGGTACCATCGTTGTTGCCCATCTCTGGACCTTCTCTATTATTTGTACGTATTTATCTAAGTGCGGTGACCAAACTTGAAAGATGTATTCTAGTTCTCGCCTAACATAGGATGTGTTGGAGCTTGCTAAGTGTTTCCCCATCCATGTACTTTGTGCAATTCCAGTATTTACTTATCTCCTAAGCTGGGACTCCAGTAAATGCTTCTGGTCGACGCTGTCTCCTCATTCGGTCTCACACAGAGATTCCTGCAGCTTATTTCCTGCGAGATAATATTCATACTGAGGGGCACTTTTTCGCTGTGTTCCATCCTCATTACTCGGGTTGAATCTCATCAACCATGGATCACACCAACTTTAGAAATAATAACTGTGTGATTACGTATCTGTGCGTACTGTAAGGGAAGGTTGTCTACACTCTGGGGCCCCATCTCTTGAAATTACTGTCATAAAGCTTTTTAACCTTTGCCGTCAGCGTTCACGATGTCATTACTGAATCTATTTCCTTTATCCATTATTCTTATACTATATGATGACTCCTTTATTATATCTTTTATAACGTTTTTCGCTTAACTTCGTATTAAGTAACCCTACACCTGTTTGCAAAGGCGGAAACTCTGACCTCCCCTCCTGTAGCTTCACGGCTTCAGTCAACGTCCCTCCCTTACGCCCAGCCTTCGTTACCCAGCACTGATCTACCTGAGTCTTCAAACACTTAATACCTAACCTGCCAATGCAGAAAGGAGAGACAGAATTGAAATAAAAAAATCAAAGAAAAACAGGATAATGAAAAAAAAAAAAATCATGCATGTCTTTGCTGGGAAGTATATTTTGCTCTGGAGTGATGACAGTGTCCCGGGCCTGACGTGAACACCATCGATTACTTGTGTACAACGAGACGTGGTGCCAGGGGCCAACCCTGCAGTACTCCACAGAAAGACAAGAAGACAGAGAATGCTAATGTTACTACTCATCATATAACCACATGGGAATACAGCACAATGACCCTTACCCACCTCCCTCTACATTTATGAAATCGAGTCTATACAAATGTTGTTGTCTGCATTAGACGTTGTTTGCATGCGTGGTGGAAAGCTTGAGTGAGGACGAGGTTCGTCCGATTGCAGAAGACAGTATCAAATAATGGATCTGTTTGTTCTGAAACACACCAAGTCTAGCTTGCGTGTGCACTTGTCCATCGGTGGCTCGCTCTCTCTTCCTGGAAGTCTATGGAATCTACAAAGATCCACTCCAGACCCACGGAACTATCAACTAACCGAACTGATGCCTTAATTCATACTTCCAATACATACTCCTCAATCTCTGTGGATAAATCAGCACTTCTGGAGATACGCAATTGCCAGGCAATCAAACAGACATACAGACTGACAAACGGACAGAACAAAGTATGCGAAGACAACTCAGATGTATGGAGAACAAAAAGCAAAACGGAACGTCAGATTATGAGACTAAAATTCCGAGCGTTTTCCTGGACTTGTTAACTCACCATGAGCGGAACTCAGTTAATAAGTAATGCAGCAATTTGGAAGCCAAAACAAAGATGTCAAGTGAGTTTTATGTACAGGATAATGTAATGTGATGTGTAATGCTACATAACGTAATGCAATAAATGTAATGTAATGGTAGCACAGTGAAATGTAATGTCATCAGTACACCACACCAACGGAACAGGATGTAATGTCGGATAATGACAGGCGTGAAGTAAAATAAAATGTCATGTAGTCCTGTGTTGTACCAGATGACATTTCCTACCGTAGCTGAGAGAGAGAGAGAGAGAGAGAGAGAGAGAGAGAGAGAGAGAGAGAGAGAGAGAGAGAGAGAGAGAGAGAGAGAGAGAGAGAGAGAGAGAGAGAGAGAGAGTGTAACAAAAACGCACCAATACCACAGTAACTCCCACATCATCCAACGAGGTATTCCATCTTCTGCCTAGCAAGAGCCACAAGGCACCGGACCTCCACCGCCCGCCAAAGCCCCCTCCCCCTTCAGCGCTGCCGTCAGAACCCGAGGTGACGCACACACGGAGTAATGCTTTTACTTGGTAGATCCGCGGCGTCGACAGCCACCACGCCCGACGCACGAGCACCCCACCAAAGACTTCCTCGTCTCGTAATGGAGGCAGCATGTCCAGAGATCATGTGATAAGAGGGAGGGAGGGAGGGAGATAGCAGGTCGAATGTTATGCAGTAAACCACAACGTGTGTATCACTCGGAGAACGAGATCACAGAACTCTACAGTCACCGTGCTGCTGTGTGCCTCCCTCCCACGTACCGAGAGATGTGCCCTTGTTAATCTGACGCAGTGCAAGGCTTCCAGCAGCTAAGGAGTTAATGAAAATCACCAAAATCTTATCAATTATGAGTTCCTTCACAGTGACACACCACACATCATCCTAGTCATCTCACCTTGATAGGCATCTTTCCAGTTATTCCCACCTGACACACATCTTTCTAATTAAAAGAAATTTTCAAAAAAGCTCATACTGTAAAGACAATTTTGAGCCTTCTTTGATATGGTAATCTACAGCTTCTCACCTCGCCAGTCAGTGGTAGACCAAACTATCATAAAAAGACTTGAATTCAGTATGATCGTTTTCACTCAGGTGCTTATGCTGTGGGCTGCGTCACTGTGGTTTGACGACTGTATAATCCTGTCTCTCTGGATGTGCTCTTAATAGGCCAACAGCGGAGGGCGTCACCCGGGATAAGAAGATCAAGTGATGATAATTGGTCAATACGATGATAGGATCGTGTGTTGTCAGAACGACTACAGTGCAGCGCGACATGTTCGTACATCTGTGTACTGATTCATCAGACACAATCCGTACTAGAAATCCAACAACACGTCACCAACATTTTTGCCTCACAAGCCCCAACATCTTTCTCATGAGCTCCAACATCTTTCTCATGAGCTCCAACATCTTTCTCATGAGCTCCAACGCTTTTCCAGGAACAGAATAATATAGATGAAACTCCAGCACTTCGGAACTTCCTAAATACGTCACCGATACACCATAAACACATTCCTAATACAACTTCACATGCCTACCACTTCTAGCTTCTCCAACAGTTCTCCAACACATCAGAATTCCTATACCACATCTAAGTTTTTCTCCAATATTGCACTAATATACTAAGGAAACCATATATCTCTCAAAATTCTTCCAGTCTTCTCTTGACACTTCATCAATCTCAAAAATATATTTCCAGTTCTTTCCAAAAGTTTTCCAGTACATCTCCCGATTCCCTAAAACTCACAATATCTCTAACACTACCTTTATTTCAACACTCCCCCAGCAGCACATGAAATACCTCTACCTCCTCAGTAATTTTACGCCACAGACCCTCCTCCGCATCAACGATTCACCACCACTAAGAATGTCTTCAACGGCTCTCCACCATGTTCTCCAACAACTCCCCAGCACCAATGCACCTTTTCAACACATTCCTAAGATTTCCACAACGCTTCTCCTACACTGACCCCAAAATGTACCCAACAGCACTTCAACATATCTCAAAAGTTAAGTCCAAGGGTCAGGTGATGTGAATACAAGGACGAACGCCTTCCATGGCGTGACAGTTTCCAGTTTCCCCGAATCATCGGGAGATATTCACATGATGCAGAGTCCATGAAATGGGAAATCGGGTTTCGAACTCGGGGTTCGTCAGACAATTCTGAATAAAGGATTACATTCAGAGAAAGTTTCAGGTCTTCCGATTAAAAGTGAAAAGTCACGTTTTGATGGACTATGTGCGGAAGGCTTACGGAGCATGGCATCATGGACATGAACGACTGTTTCACCTGGGATGATGAGTCGAAATGTTGGCCTCTACGGAAATACTGAACATCTTCACTGGTCACGGCATGGTGTTTAAGGAGTAGCTGGTTTTGGGATCATATTGGAGAAGTTCCAGTTTTCAGGAATCATGTTTTTTAAAGTTCGAGGATACAGGAATGATATGGAAAATTAGCCAGGATCTCAGGGACCTCTTCTCTTGGGACCATGTAGCAGTACTGCTACTACAGTGGTCCTACGCCAGAAGAGTTCCTAAACATCACAGTGAAAGCCTCAGGCTCCAACATTCACTTCCAGTTTTATGTCTTAATGCTCCAAGATTTGCGAGAGCTTATGGTCTCAGGGAGAAGAAGGAAGGATTCAAGGTTCTACTAATCATGCTGTGAAAATGTGGGGTCCAGGGGACACAGTCACGTCATATCCAAGGTATAATGTCTTGGGGGTTGAGGGGAAACTGTCTTGGTGTTGAGGGGATACTGTCGTGTAGGGTTCAGGCGATGCTGTTTTGGGGTTCAGGGGATGATGTTGGGGGAGTTCTGGGGGTAATGTGGTGAGGCTCTCTGGGGATACTTTTGTGGGGTTCAGGAGATACCGTCGAGAAACCTGAGGCGATGGGATTCCATCAAATAATGACCAGAATAACTGTGACTCCGGCTGATATTTCCGAGTCCAGTTCATTGATTTTGTCCTGCGGTCAGAGAGGAGGAGGAGGAAGAAGAGGAGGTGGAGGAAGAGGAGGATACGGTCATCCTTTGTGGGAGGGAAGGGAAAAGCGAGCTCAGAGGAGAACGCCGTTTCTTTGGTGGCGTAGCCGAGACCTTCTTGGGGGGGGGGGGGGGGGGTTCCCCCTACTGCGTGGGGCAAACGTGGAGAGCGTCGATCCCTTGTAGAGGGACATTAGAGGGTTATGATCCCTTGGTGGGAGGCCAGGGTCAGGGGGGGATCCCTTGTCAGGGAAATGTAGTGGCTGCAGACCCTCTGTCTGAAGGTTTCTGAGAGGAAGTTGGTATCGTGTGGAAGACAAAGCGGGTAGGGGGCATTAATCCTTCAAGAAAAGCCGAGTAGGTGATGATTCCTTGTGGGCGAACAGGGTAAGGTCGATCTTTCGTGCGTGGCGGCGCCCATCTCTTGTTGACAGTCGAGAGAAAAAGCGCTATTCCTTTGTCGAGGGAAGGGAAGGGAGCGTCGAACCCTCGTCAAGAGTCCAGTATCGGTGGAGCTGAGCCACTGTTGGGGGAGGAAGAAGGGTGGAAAAATAAACAAAAAGGAAGGTGGAGGGAATAGGTGCCGATCTCTCTTGTGTACACGAGTTTCATAAGTACGATTTCGAGAGTTTATTCTCGAGAGAAAAAGAGCGGCATCCACAATATATTCGATGATGAGCCTCCATTACTGGCATATCAGTTGTCACTAGACTTTAATGGCCTAATTAATGCATTCTGATAGTCTAACACCATTATGGGTCATATAGTTTCCTCTTTATATCAACCTAAACAGTAAGTTAGTCTTCGACATAATGCTCAAGGTGTATCCTTACCCTCAGCAAGTCGCAACTTTCATTTTTCAAGCTTCTTCCTCAAAATTTGATTCATGTTCCCTTCCTCTCTTGTTCCTGTCTTAATCTAGCCATAAATTATACCCTCATGCCTATTTTTGCCATACGTATAGGATCCAGGACCTCTTCGTATTTCATCATAACAGTTTGTACAGCAGAATATTATCCCTTATGGTCAGTAACACTATCTACTCCACTCCATCGCGACTGTCCAAGAGTATAATATACAAAGGACAACACCAGTAATAACACATCATTCAGTCATGAGGCAATAGACGATGGCAACTCAGAATGATTCTTTCGTGCATACGGTGCCTTGACAGACACACCCAATTCCCGAAATTGAATACATAGATATTACACATCTAGTATCCACATCACATGTGTGCTGACACATAAAATGAAACTGGGTTCCCTACGAGTCTACCAATCCTACAGGATACTTCAATAGGATGTACTGGGTAGGATCCGGCATCTTTTGACCCGACGGTGCAATTAGCGACGGATAATGCTTTCCACAACTGAAAACACCATTCTAGGAGGGAGAATTCACCCCCCCTCCCACACATGCACACACAAAACCAAGACAGATGATCGCCCTTTCCTCCTCACTCTCGCGTTGGCCGCCAGATGACCTCGAACAGCAAGTAGCAGTCGACACGAGGATATGTCCTTCCGTTGCTCTTTAAAAGAGACGATCCTCTCTCACCTAACTCTCAGACGCAAGACGACCCTCTTCTCAGCTTCACATACGAGACATCCCTTCAGATCAATGTACGAGACGACCCTCCTTTATTTTCTCCTGCCAGAGACGACCCCTCTCTTCCCAGCTGTGGACGCTAAGACGACCTTCCCTCTCCTCATCGCTTGATATATATACACGACTCCTTCTCCCAGCTTTAAACGGCAGGATGACCCCCTCAGACCTGGGTCAGCGGGCTCGGCGACCCCCTCCCCACGTGCTGGGAGATCGATCATATCAACAAAGCGTCTAGGTGGTGGCGGTGGTCATGACGCGGTCGCCCAGGGCGCTGCCAGTTTAAAGCACAACTTGTGATGTGTGAGTTGAGAAAATTCGGGGCAGAAGGAGGAGGAGGAGGAGGAGGAGGAGGAGGAGGAGGAGGAGGAGGAGGAAGGAGAAGGCGAAGGGTGGAGGAGGGAAAGAATGAAAGTTACGATTAACAATATATCATTATCATTATTATTATTATTATTATAATTGTTATTATTATCATCATTATTATTGTCATCATCATCTTCAATATCGTTATGACTCTTCCTCTTCTTATCATTATCAATTATCTTATCATTATCATTACTGATGGTATTATCAATATGATTATATCATTATCATAGTTCTTGTGGTAGAAAATGGAGGAGGAGGAGGAGATGAGAAGAAGAGTAGTTAAGAAAGCACGAAAGATGATGTAAGAGATGAACTATAAGACCACTAGAATATGATGATATACGGAAGTGAGGGAACGAGAGCGGTGGGGACCTGCCTAGTCCCCACACGTACGACACAACTTCGGGAAAATGACGTCTTCCGACGGCTCAGATGTACTATTTCTTTAAAGATAATATTCCCAGTGACCAGAACCTTCTCTTTATTGGTTGCATTGTTTACAGCGTAGCGGGAGGTGAGTATGGAGCGAGCTGGAGGGAGGGAGGGAGGCTGGCCAGGCTGGGGTTGTGCAGCAGGTCAGTCAACACTACCGTCAGGGAGCGAGGAGCTGCCACTGCCTCCCACTCTACGCTGGATGTTGCCTGGCGAGTAGCACTTGGGCCCCCACCAACCTGCTCCTCCTCTTGCTCCTCTCTTCTTGCATCTCGTTTTCTTACTTCACAATTACTCTTTTTTTTTAGGATTTTTATCGGGATTTCTTTCATTGACTTCGTCCTTCCTTCGCTCCCATCGCCTTTCTCTCTTCGTTCGTTCCTCCCACTTGACTCTATCACTGACTAAAACCCTCCTCCTCCCCACCTCCTCTCTCCTTACCCCACCACTTCCCCCCCTTTAGCTACTGCTCAGCTGTGCCACGAGCCCCGTCAGACGGTAACTCTCACCTCTTTCCCCCTTCTCTTCATTCCCCACCCAGCACCCTACCCCTTCTTCCCGATCCCCCCATTAGGCCAGGGCCTTATACGAGGCCCTTCCCTTCCCACTTCCCTCCCCCGGTGCCCTCCCGTGAGTCAAGCCCCGCCCCGCCCTGCCCTGTAGCCACAACAAACACAGCTGCTATGGCAAATAATCCAATAATCTTCCTAGTAAGGTGATTATGTGCTTGCGTCTCCCAGCATGGCGACGCCAGCACCGTTACCACAACAAACCCTGCTAGCAGGACCTGGCTGACAAATGGAGGGGGGAAGGAGGGTGTGTGGTGGGGAGGGAGGGAGGAGTGGCTGAGTCGCTGGGTGAGGCAGGTGGACACCAGCAAGGAAGGGAGGATACATGAGCAGCAGGTGAGGCAGGTGGAGACAGATGGGGAGGGGGTAGGGATAAGTGGGGTTGTTGGACGCAGGTGAGGAGGACAAGGAAGAGACATGTGGATTACAGGTGAATGCGAGTCGCTGGTGGGAGATCATGCCGAGGCAGGGAGGGAGGAGGGACAGTTGGGTCACGGGGTGGGACAGGTGGGAAGGAAACAGGTGAGGGGATGGGACGGTAATATGAAAAAAAAATATAGGAAGTCAAGAGGGGGAAAACAGAGAAACGAGAAAGAGTGAAGGGTTTGAGACGAGGGGAAGGAAGGAGATGAAAGGGAACAGAGGAATAAGAGGAAATATGAGAGCAGGACTCTCCTACTCAGGGGGCCAGACTTACCTCCACTCATCACTCATCCTGACAACTGCGGGGGCTGTGCTGAGCACTTGCCCTTACGCCACAGGTCCTCCTGTGGAGCTGTTGGTGTTAGGAAGAGCAGACGGACAAAAAATGATGAAGTAGGATCCAGGACATGACCTAGAACTCATCCTAGCCAGTACGTACAAATACGCCATGGGGGAAAAATATATATAAAAAAAAAACTGCTCTTTTTCAAACGTGACATCACCGACATTTTTCAGGTCTGTCTATATAATTTTACACCCACGATGAGCATAGCAGACTGAAGGAGTCACCCTCCTAAGACACAAGCACAGCCGTGCAATCTATCCCTTCTCAACCCACCTCACACAGCCTAATATACCGTCGTCTTGGCCTAACCCGACCTAAGGCAACGCAGTGCAACTCAACCCAGCGTCACCCAACACAACCAGCCCCAGTAGCAACCCAGTCCCACCCAGACGAGGCCAGCCTGACCTTATATCCTCCTGGCTTGGCGCATGCTACCCAGACCCAACGCAGTCTCTCCAAGTGACCATAAGAATCATCGACGATACTCACTGAGAGAGAGATAGATAGATAGATAGATAGATAGATAGATAGATAGAGAGAGAGAGAGAGAGAGAGAGAGAGAGAGAGAGAGAGAGAGAGAGAGAGAGAGAGAGAGAGGAAAATTTCGTGTTCCTAAGTGTTTCCACAGTCCTATCGATCTTGTTACCAAAACACGGTAATTTCCCTCCTGCTCGTCTCCTGACATGTGGGGGTAGCGGACGGCAGGGGGCACCTACGTGAGACGTGGGCCAACCAACCATCTCCCAGACCCATTATGTGGGAAATTTCTATCATAACCCGACGTGTGCTGCTAAGGCTTAAGGTCCTACGATAAAAAGAGAAGAATTCCTCTCTCATAGCGTTGCCAGACCTTGATGAATATTTTCTCTATTGAGTATATATTTGTCTTACATTTTATACCACGGTACAGAAAGCATTACCATCAACTATATACATTGCGCCATGAAGGGTAAGAATCACTGAGCCATACATGCGTCATGAAAGGTAAGAATCACTGAGCCATACATGCGTCATGAAAGGTAAGAATCACTGAGCCATACATGCGTTATACATATCTATACATATGTATACAAGTCTTCCCTACAGATGCATGAGGAAGGAAGAACAAAGACACTCTCATACATCAATTAAGCACAGCAACAAATGAATCATATATATATATATATATATATATATATATATATATATATATATATATATATATATATATATATATATATATATATATATATATATTTCTTTTTTTCTGTTCCGGTGTTTTCCTTGGGTCGATGGCAGGCGTGAGGCTGCCGGTCGAGGGTCATAACCCCCCCCCCCCCGCACACACACACACACACACACACACACACACACACACACAAACACCGCCAGTTATGTGTACTCACGATGAAATATCTCCAGCTTCCTCTTGCCCTCGCCTCACTACTTTTAACCTTAAGTACACAGCTGTGGGAGTTTCGACCATCCTATATGGACCAGACACCTTCCCTACGTGTGTGTGTGTGTGTGTGTGTGTGTGTGTGTGTGTGTGTGTGTGTGTAATTTGGCGATGTGTAAGTTTCCTTTGGCTGCGTACGTACCTCTCCCAGACACATGTCAGTTCTGGCACCGTACGTATTCCCTTCACCTTCATTATGTACGGAAGTACTTTACGTACGGATGTGTCCTTGGTAGTGGTGCTCCTTGTGTGCTGGTTACGTCAACGTGTCCACACTGGTTACGTCAACGTGTCCTCACTAGTTACGTCAAAGTGTTCATAATGGTTACGTCAACGTATCCACACCGGCTACGTCAACGTGTCCACACTGTTACGTCAACGTATCCACACTGGTTACGTCAACGTGTCCACACTAGTTACGTCAACGTGTCCACACTGGTTACGTCAACGTGTCCACACTAGTTACGTCAACGTATCCACACTGGCTACGTCAACGTGTCCACACTAGTTACGTCAACGTGTCCACACTGGTTACGTCAACGTGTCCACACTAGTTACGTCAACGTGTCCACACTGGTTACGTCAACGTGTCCACACTAGTTACGTCAACGTGTCCACACTGGTTACGTCAACGTGTCCACACTAGTTACGTCAACGTGTCCACACTGGCTACGTCAACGTGTCCACACTAGTTACGTCAACGTGTCCACACTGGTACGTCAAAGTGTCCACCTCAGCCACACCAAGATAATCTCGTCTTCAGAATTACCCAGAGCGCCAGTCCACAACAGCCTATTCCACACGGGAGGGACGGAAGGGTATTTCAGACCTCACAATAAGTTGACATATGGGTCGTAATGAATTAAGCTGGGAGGTAATGGGTTGCGGCTCCGTCGGGAGGGTTTTTATCCCGGGCGAGTCTTTGTCTGGGTGGCGGACGCGGTGAGTCGTCTGGACGGCGGCCGTAGTGACGAAACTGATTCTTGATGTATCTGAAACCACGAGAGAGAGAGAGAGAGAGAGAGAGAGAGAGAGAATTTCTCTCTCTCTCTCTCGAACTATTACTCACTGTCGTCAGAGTAATTAGGAAGCCGTCATAGATGCTACATAAAACGTTGCCATAAGAGACGTAATGACGTTCGCTTGACTTGGGCGGGGATCTGGGTCGGCTTTGCCTGTCACGTCCGTGGACAGGCTCGGTGGGGAAATGAGGTCATATGTTCACGCCATCAGGGGGCCTAGGAAAATGAGTCATAATGATTTGCTTCTGTCTGTATCTCTGTCTGTCTAGCTTCCAAGCTTTTATTTTTTTTCTTCCCTCGGCGTGGCTCTGCTTGCACCACTCCACCAACACACGACCTGGACGTACGTACTGTGGTCAGGTATATGTGGATCATAGGTGTCGGTGTGCTGTGGCTGGTGGGTGGGTGGGTGGAGGGGTGGGGTGGTTATTCTTCGATGTCCTTTGGGGGAAAATAATCAAGGACCTTAATCATGGGCGTCCGTGACGACCCTGGTCGATGATACTACTTGTGGTCGTTCTGGTCGTCGCACGTATACTCTAGTATACGTGCGACGACGCACGTGCGACGACGCACGTGCGACGACGCACGTATACTCTAGTATACGTGCATTTGCGTGTCGCAGTATACGCACGACTACGTCATGAGGTCCGGTTTGAAGCACCCTCCCCCCACACACATCCACACACACACACACAACAGTCATCCCTCCCATTCCCAGTGCGACGGACGAAACATGCAAATTATGGACGACGGATGTTGGAAAATAGGTCAAGGTTGACGGCTGGCCAGGCTGGGTCAACACTGTAACGAGGAGATCCTCAAGGGATGGTTGGCTAACGTCTGACACACACACACACACACACACACACACACACACACACACACACACACAACTTCCTTGTCATTTAAGATAAAGGTAGAGGTGAAAGCACAGAAAAAAAACACGTTTCTTTTATATTCAGTTTACAGCGAGGCGTTCCCTGTCCCCTGAGTCAAACTGGCAGCGTTCCTGGCAGTACATCGAAGGTGTGTGGTATTTGTACCGTGCTGGGAGGGAGTTCTAACACTCGCGAGGCCCCATCTACTGAATACTCTCTTCCTTAATTCTCTTTAAACTTTCACAATTTTCGTCACTCAGTTTTCGATTCATTCACTACTCTTACGTAATAAAAGGACTTCTTCACATCTTCTTAAGTATATTTTCTTGCTTAATTATATGTTATAACCTCTCGCTCTAGCTCTATATCTTTCAAAGAACGATTCATAGCTGAAGTCATCAAACTGGTATGAAAACTTCAGGCTGTAATCAAGCCAACCCTGAATCTTTTTTCACCCGTGGTAGGCGAATCTAAGACCTCATACCCTCCTCGTAACTCTCTCTTAATTCTGGTACCTTCTTTGTTACCCTCCCATTAGCTCTTGGTGCATCTTTTAGTGCAGTGGTCAAATCTAAGAGGCATATCCTAGTTTTGCCCTGATGTACGATGAGAACAGCTTGATGAATATTACCTTATCTGTGAAGCTGAATGCAATTTTAATATGTGGCAAAACACGGTGTCCTCATCTTTTCTTCTAAAGTGGGACTCTAGAGACATGTTCTGCGAGGTGTGTGTGTGTGTGTGTGTGTGTGTGTGTGTGTGTGTGAGGGGGAGGGGGGGCGGCCTGAGGTCCATGCAGGTAAGGTGTTGTTCCTCAGTCACTTCATAATTACTGAGGAAAAGTAATCACTGAGGAAACTTTTCCCCATTGGTATCGCTGGTGGATCATTGTGCACCTCACCGTTTTACTCATGTGAAGGAATACGTCTGTTCCTCCTGCACCAAGAGATCGTGGACCACGACCCTGGAACCCTGGTATATACGCACTGAAATTATGCCACATTATCCTCACGGAGTTTAGCATCCAAACTACTGTGGCTTCTCATGGTACAATACACAAATGAGAAACTTTTTCCTAACTAGTTCCAATAGCGTCACTCTTGGACCCCACATCGAACTAGGTGGGTGGAGACCAGTACCCGATCTATCTTCTGAAGGCATAACATAAGGGCCAAGAGAGTTTTCCTGGTCAGTGCCGTAATAAATGAGCCATTTGTGGCCAGCACGAGGAGAAGAATGTCAGGGTAATCAAGTTGGAGCAATAGCCTGGGTACCCAGCCCCGCCACAGGTGCCGCGGGCGAGGGAACCCTACTAGAGATATACACATGAAGGAGACGACGAAGCACGATTGTCGGACGCACACCACACGACATCTGAGGTATTAGGCTACACGAATTCCTTCAGTTGTGGCTACGGTGACGTTGTTGCTAGGATACATAACAACCAACTCTATTACGGTACACACACAACCAGGATACACAACAACCAACACTACCACGACGCACACACTGGCGGGATACATAACAACCAGCACTACCGTGATATAAAACATTGGCAGGATACATAACCAAGAAAACGATGTTATAAAACACTGCCTTGAATAACGACCCCCCTTTTGTGCGTCTTCATCTCTGACAGTACACAGAGAGTCCCTGTCCTGTGTCACACACCTTATCAAAGTATTAAAGAAACAAGATACAAAATCCTTGACGTATCAGAACATAACATGACGTCAGGGAAACGCGACCAGCACACAAGATCAAAGGAAGGCGATGTGATACAGAAGTGTTCAAGAGATTCTTCAGCAACAGAGACACAGAACGCTGATAAAATACTAACCAAACGAAAGGAATACATACATTTGGAACAAGGCTGGACAAACACTTTTAGCGAATTCAGTTATCAAAAAATGAATGAAAGCCATTTCTTTGGTAAGCTATTGCGAGACGGACGTAACATATATTCTACTCTCTTTTCTAATTTAAAGTAAGGGCTAAAAGTCCTTCTTCTCCAGAGTGACCGGTTACCATAATTGTATTAGAACATTTTTCCTCTCCTAACAGCTTAATGATCCTTTATTGCTGTCTTCCTACCGGCCAAAATGCTAGAGGGATTGATGTTGTGGGTAGAAGCCTTCTACCTTACTGTCTCCATCAATCTTGAAATAGGATTAGGACACTGCCACATTTCTCCAGCAGAGAACCTCGTCGAAGACCATGAGGTCATAAGTCGTCTGGCGTTTCCAGTTATTTTTACGCAAGAATACTACTAGGATTCATAATACCATATACTAAACGATATATAACCTTTCTTTTCCCTATAGTGACCATCATGGCTCGGACGAACGATGCCCCAGTCAAAGGCCATTTCAGGCGACAAAAATGAGAGATTATGAAAGTAAAACTTCATCAGGGTCCACACAGTTTATGAACATTACCACTTAACCTGTTAACCCGCAGTACCACGTCACAAAGCACTTCCGGGACACATGACTGACGGCAGCAGTATGAACATACATGACCCGGACAAAACGCCACGCCTGTAAACACTGACGAACACCAGAACCATGAAACTCTGCAGACCACACGATGACAACGAATCGTACAGCATCATCAGGCGACACAAGCCAACGCAATATTGCATAACCATGAACAGTAACAGTAAATGACGCGTTACTATAACTAGTAACAGGGGGCAAAAGAATCCACCAGATCAAAGGGGTGGACGTGAACATTAAGGAGAGGGCGGGATCAAGTGCCAGCAGTGGCGCAGTTCAGATATCCGACAACACAGAAGACGAAATGCAGCTTTATGAAATATACAAGACATAGTCCCAGCAGCAAAGTCCACAGACTCTATTGTATACACAAGGCATAGTCCCAACAGCAAGGGCTGCAGACTTTACTGTATATACACGAGGCACAGTCCCAGCAGCAAGGTCCACAGACTCTACTGTATACACAAGGCACAGTCCCAGTAGCAAGGTCCACAAACTACTGTATGCACGAGGGATAGTCCCAGCAGCAAGGTCCACAAACTCTACTGTATGCATAAGGCACATTCCCAGCAGTAATGGCCACAAACTCTACCGCATGCACGAGGCATAGTCCCAGCAGCAAGGTCCACAGACTCTACTGAATGCATGAAGCATAGTTCCAGCAAGGAAGGGCATACAAAACGTGAATAAGCAGCGAGGGTCACAAATTCTACAGTCTGGAACATGTACAGCGCCAGGTTCGCGAGACAAACGTCACTAACTCTCAAACAAGTGCAGTCCATTGTTCCCGCTTCGAGGGTCACAAAATCCGTAACATGCACAGTCTATAGTTACCACTATGGTCACAAAGTCTGGAACGTAGATAGGCCATTGTTCCGGTAGTGAAGGTCAGAAAATCTGGAACATGTACGATTTCTAATTTCCAAATCTTTAGAAAAAAAGAAATGAAAAAAAAAAAGGCTGTAGTTCCATCTGCAAAGGTTTCACACTCTGGAGAACGGACAAACAAGACTTCCAAGAGAGAGGGGTCACAAAACCTGGAACACAGACAGCCAGCAGTTCAAGCAGCGACAGCCATAAACTGGAACATGGAGAGGCCATAGCTCTGGTAGTGAGAGGACTAGGGGGAGGCAACAGTTCCAGCAGTGAGGGGCAACAAACTCGGGAAAGCAGCAGTTCCAGCACCGGCGGGTACACTCAGAAACATGGAAGAACCGCCGGCTTCAGCGACAAGGAAGAACCAGAGACACTGCAACACAAAAGGGTGAGCGTTTGAACAGCATCACTTACAAAGTCCGAAACACACAGGAGCGTCTGTTCCAGCAGCGTGGGATGGTGCTGGAAAGGGAGCAGCTGCTGGCTCGCCAGAAGTTCAGGAAGATTAATGACAGACGTTTTCTGGCGCCTCCTCAACGAAGTAGGGAGAATGGGGGAGTGAGGTAGAGGTGGGGCTAACCGTGGAGGGTGAAGGGGGGAGGGGGAATAGCGAGGGAAAACAAGGGGAGCGGGTGAGTGTGGAAACTGGAAGAATGAAAGAAGTGAAAGAAATTGAAGGGACAGGGGTTGGAAGAGGGAGTGAACTGAGGAAGAGAGAGAAACTGGGGTTTAGGGAGAGTAATTGAGAGAGAAGATAATAAAGGAATAAATAGAGATGAGAGAGTGGAGAGTGCAAAAGACGTAAGAAATGTTTTAGGATGAAGAAGCAGGAAAGGGGGGAAAAGGAAGTGACAAAAGAGACTGGAAGGCAGAGTGGAAAGAGGAGGAGAAAGGAAGTGGTCATCCGAGGCGGAGGAGGAGGAGACAAAGTGTACGGTGGAACTGTCAAGCGACCGAGAAGAGAGAGAGAGAGAGAGAGAGAGAGAGAGAGAGAGAGAGAGAGAGAGAGAGAGAGAGAGAGAGAGAGAGAGTACTCAATTACTTACCGGTACCTAAGACGAGATTATGCCAAGAGGCACGGATAGGGCGTAGCACTCACCGCAGGGATATATAATATTACAGAGAAAGCGTTGTGTCCAGTGCCATGTGTGAAAGGGAAAGATCGTATGTTTGTGGACTGAAAACCAGCAGCCAAAGCGTTCTTGAGGCAGAAAGTAAAGACAGCTACCTGGGCCAAAGGAGTGGCACTTGACGGCCACTGAAGTGCTGGTTCAATGCGCAGCCAGCACTAACCTTTCCGATACCCAGACTGGCATATATATATATATATATATATATATATATATATATATATATATATATATATATATATATATATATATATATATATATATATACAGAGAGAGAGAGAGAGAGAGAGAGAGAGAGAGAGAGAGAGAGAGAGAGAGAGAGAGGAGAAAATATTCAACCTCCCTGGGCGTGCTCCAGTAGGTTCTCCAGTAAACTGTCACATTAAACTTTAGTTTAGACTGAAACAATAAATATGGCGGGGCCAAGTTTTCCCTGGTATACCAAGCAAGTAAAAGTTTGAGACGAAGGAGGGGCTCCGCGCCCCACGGCACTGTAAATACTGACGCTACAGCCTCCAGCCCCCGTTATCAGTCAACTCGGCAGCGACCACCCTCTATCTATGCCTCCCTCTTACTCTTCCCTCCCTCTCTGTAGCTGATCAGATGGCAAAATCCATCAAAATCTTTACGGTAACGAAGGCAGAGTGCGGAGGAGAGCCGCTCTGGTCACTGTAGGCAGGTGGGTGAAGAGGAGAGTGGGGTTTAGAGTGGATGCTAGTAACCGGGTTGTGTTGTATCAGAAGCCAAGCGACGCACCAGAATTCTTGCTGGAGTTCAGGGTATTTCTTTTCTTAGCGGAGTCTCGGTGTAGACTTTTTTAGGCTCCCGAGGGAAGTTGAGAGACTTTAGGAGCAATGCGATTTTTTTCCTGCGGATTATTCTCCAGGAAGCCGAAAGAAGAGAGGACAAAATCACGCCATAAAAAGCCAATATCAGCTCACTGTAAACAAAACATTTTGAAGAGGAGCAGAAGGCGGCTCCCCTGGATTACCAGATTCCTCCGTATTCCAGGCGATGGAAGGGCGAGGCTGCGGACCCACGGGAATTCTGGAATCCTGGAAACTGGATTTAGGGAAGTGCTCGCAGTAAGTTACAGCAGATTAGCCGGGGCTTGGAAAGTGGCTCGCGCAGCACCATCTTTTGCGGCCACCACTGGAAGATAATTCAGGGCGGGTTTTCTTTTTCTAGTGTGTAATTCTGGAGGGCGGCGTTTGTCAGGGGTTCCGCATTATCCTCCCGTGCTTTATGGAGGCATTGTGTTGCCTCTGTGGCAACGCGATCCATCCCTGGAAACTGTTGAACGTGTGGACGCATGATTGTGTTAACTCGGCTGGATGTGATGATTCTCCCCCCCCCCCAATTGCAACTCGATCACGGTGTCACGGGAGACGTTGGACCAGCTCGATCTTCATTAGTTTTGATCCCTTGAGAACGACAGTATGACCTTTAGGCACGACAGGACGACCCACGAGCACGACGGTGCGATCCATGAGTACGTCAGTATGGCCCAAGAGCACGACCGTGCGATCTCCAATTATAATGACGACCACTGATCTGACCCTTTAAGTTTAGGTCGAGGGTCTCATTATCATACCAAAAGGTCCTACCGGCGTCGTGTTCAAGGGTCTCACGGTCGTGCTCAAGCATCGTTTCTTCGTGGTCAAGGACCGTGGTCTCCCGATCAACTGTCGGGAAGTCTGTGCTCAGGTGTCGTAGCGTCGTGCTCAAAGGACGTATTTTCGTGAAAAAGCGTCGTAGCATCGTGCTCAAGGGTCCTATCTTCCTCATCAAGCGTCGTAACGTTGTGGCTGAAGGTCGTATCTTCGTGATTAAGCATCGTACCGCCGTGAACATTAGGCTGTATCGTCGTACTGAAAGGGGTGAAGATGTTGATAATCACCTTGTATCACTTTCACAATTTTGATCATAATGAGAAATACTTTGCCTTTCTCTTTTGTCTATTCTATCTATATTCTGATATCTATGTATGATTAACATGCAATCCCTTCTTCTAACACGTTATTCTACCATTCGTAAACTATCGTTTTCTTAGTGATTACAAGTCAATAACATTACCGACCATGAGACAGAACCCTAACGAGTTAACACTAGAGACATTGACCATCCGTAACCATCATTAGGTCATCAGTCGTTATCCAAGGTCATTATAGTTTCTTCG
The DNA here is from genome assembly GCF_036320965.1 of Panulirus ornatus. Classification (NCBI taxonomy): domain Eukaryota; kingdom Metazoa; phylum Arthropoda; class Malacostraca; order Decapoda; family Palinuridae; genus Panulirus; species Panulirus ornatus. Next base: position 23,320,692 of record NC_092226.1, read on the forward strand.
CTGAGCTGTAACTACATGGCTGGCTGAGGCTCCCCGTATAGCACACCGCGGGCAGGAACGAGAAGTGTCGCGGAAGCCGAGGTTACATTACTGCCAAAAGTTGAGTCAAGACGCAAGAGTAAAGTTGGTTCACTCCAGGGCCAACGCTTGCGACACTGACTGACACCATACTGAATCATGCTACACTGAACCGCGCTACAGCTCGAGTGACAGAGCATCATTCTACTGTGACTCATTCTACAGTGACTCCGACACATGAGACAGACACTGTCATGACTCATTGGAAATCGAGGAATTAATACTTCATGGTGAACCATCTTATTTCCAACGTAGAGAACAGTGAGTCATTACAGTCTAACTCATCAAGGTTCTGCATCTACATGATGACTCTACGACCAGTCGTTATGGCTCATACTAAACCGACTAGCGCGATTCCGACACTTGCTTCCTCACACTCCACAGTTACGCTGGACACCTACACAACATCACCCGTGTCACTAATACACAATACGCCGACGACACTGGCTCATAACCACATTAGTTACACTGGGACCCACCACACTGACCACCTGTGTCTGCACTTGACGACCCAGTCACACACTGACCTCCAGTGCTTGCATTTGACGACCCTCTCATCTGAGTTTCGCTTGTGAATTCTGACTTCCTGTTTGAAGACTAAGTCTAGTTCTCACCCCAATCTTGTTCTAGTTATCAAGCATTCGCGATTCGTGAGCAAAGCAAAGACACCGTGAAGGTAATCTCCGCAAACAGATTCCGTTCTAAATACACTGCGTTTGTCAGCCAATAACCACACAAAGATCAACATTACCTGCAGGACCTACCTTCGCCACACCGTTGGAAAATTCCAGGGTCGAGTGATCGAAAGATTCTGCCAAGTTTAAGCTTCTTACTGGATCTCCCAGAGGCTAACTCTACCAAAGGTTTCATTAATAATGTATAGTCAGATATTTTCAGAGAGTTTCAGCCTGTCGGAGATCTACCGATTGGTCGGTCTCAATTAAAAAAAATGATATACTGACCAACACATGAGAATATGACGATAAAAGATCGGAAAATCCTTCCCAGAGTTCCTTAAGTCTGCCATGATATCGAACTATCATACCAGTTACAGAAAGACGTCATTCACAGAACCGTACTTTAGAGAACCATACTTTAGAGAACCATACTTTAGAGAACAATACTTTAGAGAACAATACTTTAAAGAACAATACTTTAAAGAACCATACTTTAGAGAACCATACTTTAGAGAACCATACTTTAGAGAACAATACTTTAGAGAACCATACTTAAGAGAACCATACTTTAGAGTACCATACTTTCACAAAAACAAATTCGTAAGAAAAATCGATCTTGAACTTTGTGTCACGACTGAGCGATTCCTCAACCACAACAAGCATGGATGGACCTTTGAGTATGATGGCTTAGCCTTTTTTTCTGACCTGAATCGTAAAGGTCCGGGAAAAAAAAAAGGTTAGGCAAGGCTAAAACCATGATGCACTAAAGGCCACGCTCTTGTCTTCAAGTTACCCTTACTGTCTTATCTTCGTCGACACCCCAGGCAAAAGTAAGGCATGACCCAGGTGTTCGCGAACTCTGTTCAAAGCCACTTCACTGAAAGGGACCTCTACAGGGGTCGACCAACTCCTATACTCGGGCTCTGCCAGCTGTTGAATCTCAAGGATGTAAGCCACCTGTAAACCTACATCTGTATCAGTCAACACTATGTAGTCTGGTTCGTCGAGTGGCAGGAGTGATGTCTTGCCCAAGCCGTGGCTGACGGTACGACAAATACAGTGATTAATGCAAAATGATTTTGACTCGAGGCGAGAAGGAATGATGTTCCTTTGAGAGCTGACAGAACATCTGTCACCCAGTGACATTAGAGACACCGACCACAAAGCTAAGAGTGGAAAGTAACAAAGCAACAATACTTCCTTACTTTACTAAAGTAGACAATGTTGGTATTCGTTTTTATTCTGATCCATCGAGTTGTTGACAACACTCTCACTCAGATGTTTAAATTTTGACAACTCTTCATTAATGGGTTAATAATCTAATCATATTACTTATTTATCTTTAAAAATAAACATTTACTTCACTACTTTTCACCCGAACGTGTCATTCCCAGCTGCAGTCAGCTCGGGCGTGTCGTTCCAAGCAGCAAGGCTGGACGTGTCGTCACCAGCAACCAGTAACGACTGGTACGAAAAATAAGATAAACATCTAATTTCTTCAAGAATAAACTTTAGAAGAAGTATGTCATATTGAAAGCAACTTAAGTGAAAAAAGTAGAAGTAGCTAAAATTCGAAGTACCTTGTTAAAAGTAAGTCCAGAATAGATTTAATAATTGTGAGTAAAGGAGTAATGATGCCGCTGCTTGTGACCTCCTCCCACCACTGGCAGGTAGAGGTGGATGTGAGCCTCGTGGTCAACATAAACACCACATCACAACCTCACCTCCCACTGCAGACATACAGGTTCCAAAACGCAAGAAAATTCTCATATACTTCACTTTCGTATATCTCTAATTACATGCTTCTGTTTATGCTAGTAACCCCATACATGATTATACTCGATGGTTAACATACTATGGATACGGTGTATTGGTATGTGCTCTCAACGTGTACAACCTAAGGTGACATGTTACCACATAGTGATGCATGAGGTAAAATGTTGCCAGAGTGTACAACATACGATGAAGTGTTGCCAGAGTGTACATCATACGGTGTAGTGTTGCCAAAGTGCACATCATACAGTAAAGTATTACCAGAGTGTACAGCACCAGCAGCAGTTACCACATTCCACTAGCGGCATCGTTACCATGATTACACCAATCGCAGTTACCATATGACACTAGTGGTATAACTATCATAATTGCATATTGACAGTTACCATAATTACACCAGTGGCAGTTACCATTATCACACCCAGCGGCAGTTGCCAAAATTATACCACTGGTAGTTACCATAATATGACACCAACGATGTTCCCATAATTATACCAACGGCAGGTATCATAATTACGCCAGTGACGGTAACCATAATGACGCCAGTGACGGTAACCATAATTACGTCAGTGACAGTAACCATAATTACGTCAGTGACAGTAACCATAATTACGCCAGTGACAGTAACCATAATTACGTCAGTGACAGTAACCATAATTACGCCAGTGGCCGCTGCCATAATCACACCAATGACAGTAACCATAATTACGCCAGTGACAGTAACCATAATTACGTCAGTGACAGTAACCATAATTACGTCAGTGACAGTAACCATAATTACGCCAGTGGCCGCTGCCATAATCACACCAATGACAGTAACCATAATTACGCCAGTGACGGTAACCATAATTACGTCAGTGACAGTAACCATAATTACGCCAGTGACAGTAACCATAATTACGTCAGTGACAGAGACCATAATTAAGCCAAGTGGCCGCTGCAATAATCAGCAGCACAAGGCAGTAGACACGTGAAGCAAACGTATTCATAACCCGTGTCTGAAATGATATGAAATGGCTGGCGTGAGCCTATGGCCAGCCGGCAATGCTAAGTGGCTTTTTTCCTTTAGCCCATCTTTGGCCTCAAACTCACTCCTGACCTCTAGCCCACCCATGACCTATCAAGCCTACCCCTGGCCTCTTTTAGCCCACTTCTTTCCTGTAGACCACTTGAGAGCTGCTGGCCACTCGCTCACCCTTGGCCTCTTCTCCACATTTGGCTTCTCACATCTCTCTTTGGTGTCTCATCTATAGCCCCCCGGGGCCCCATATCTCGACCTTTCTCTACTACCGTGAAACTTCTTAAAACTTTTATATACTGTCAGCATTTATAGTTTCATCACAGCCTATTCCACTCGTGCACTAAACTGATACTATAAAAGTACTTCTTTACATCTAATTTTCAACGTTTCTCGCTTCGTTCCTTGTTGTAGCCTCTGGTTGCTCTGTCTTTGTACCTTTCGAAGAAAACCAGTTTGAAAGAATGCTGTGATTAAGTCACCCTCAATTCTTCTCTCTTCCGTGGTTACCAGATGGGCGGCCACTAACCTCTCACCGTAACTCTGGTACCATCTCTATTACCCTCTTTAATTGCAGTGACCCAGACTTGAGAAGCATGAACTAGTTTTGGTTCAAATTGGGAACAGTTTGCTGAACATCTTATCTGTATTCTTGAATGAGCAGAAAGTTTGCAGTTCTATGATCACGAATCTTCTACATTAGCTCCGGATGTGGGGCTCTGGCGACAGGTTAGGTACAACGTTGGTTCCTGAGTTCCATTCACACAGGCAGATTCCAGCAGCTCATTTCTTGCAAGACCATACTTGTCTCAAACTCATTTCTTTGAATTCATTTGAGTCGAGTTTGATCATGATTCTTTACTTCCCTCGTGATTTTATCGTCGTCTTCAAGTATATTAGGTATGAATTCAGTCGTCTTTGTGACTCGTTAACATAGATCAAGATAGGCAGTGGTCCTAAAACCTCACCCTGCAGCACGCTTTTGAAGGAGTCTCCTCCAAATTCTTGCCTGAAGCTCCGGCTTCTGTACCAACCTCCTGTGTGATTGAGTGACCAACGCTTTCGGGCAGTTCATGTACAGAGACAGCGCACCCATCCTTCTCTTTTGAACATAACACAGTTCTCTCTCATAAAGGACTGTTACATATAACATCCTTTTCCTATATCCGAGTTCTCTCTCACCTAGAGTTTCATTTGCAAGTAGCCATCTATTTGCCTTCTGATAATCATATTTTCCAGTGTTTTACAGACCCCCTTCGTCTGAGAGACCGGTCTGTAGTCCAGCGTCATTTCCTTATCTCATTTTTTAAAGACAGGCATGACATTTGCCCTCTTCCGCTTTCTTGACATCTTATTCTCTTCTAAAGACGTATTGAACGATATTTCAGTTGGCTTGTCAAATGTACCTGCACACTTCTATAGCACATATGGAGACAATTTATTGGGAAAAGAACCAGTATTAGTTTGCTTAGGTCCTGTCTAGCGGTTTCAATCCTTTCCATTTCATCATTCTAGCGTTGGGGCTAGCGTGTCTAACGCCGTGGAAACACCTGTCATTAGGTCTATGCAAATGATTACATCGTCCTCTCCACCTCTTCTCTCTGAATCCCTCCACCTGATCAGCCATTCTTTGATCGTTTACTTCTGATGAGTTTATGGAGGAGGGATGTTTCACTGTCTATATATCATTTTTTTTTTTTGAGTCTCTCTGCTCTTGCCTTCTGACCTTGCTATATTCAGTCCTTGCTCTCTCATACCTTTTCAATGGCTGTTGTGTCACCTATATCTCACCCACAGTACATCCTGAAGCTTTTTTTCCTTTTGCTTTTTGTTATTGTAACATCTTTCTTTTCTTCTCTTCCCTGTCTATTTCCGGTTAACCATAAATATGTATTGACCCTTTCAATGTAGATTTCACAAACTCTTCCGTAACTATGACCTATGTTATGCATGTTTTATCCAATTTCCCAATTTCTGTTTTCAAAGAAAATAATTAGTTCTATGTAGTTTTCACAATGAGATCTTGATTTTGCCACTCTGGCCTTTTTATGTCTTCATTTAACACTTAGACTTGGGTTAAGCAATGCATGATCCTTCTCTTATCTGGTGTATCATATCTGATATGAATAAAGACAAATGATGATGGCGTATCAACCTCTCAGATTCTAGTGGGTTCCGTGACATGCTGTTTGGGGTACTTTTCCCGTCTGTACTCTGAGAACTTCTGGTTCCATGACTCATCTATATCTTTAAGGATTCATATTCGTCTGGTCCATAGCTCTATAATTGAAATTCCCCCATTATTTGAAACTTACCATCTCTCAAGACAGCATGATTCGCTGCTTCCTGCACGATCTTAATTGATCTATCAATGTTGTCGTCGATTCTCTGTCCTGGTTCAGTAAATTCGTTGGAAGATCGCTAATCAATAACATCACTTATGTAGTTCTTCCTTACAGCAGCTCCTCTTATTATGTACTTTTTTTCTTCACCGTGAATACATCAATAGATTTTTTTCCTTATCAAGAGGATCAATCGCCCTTTTCCTATGCCTTCTCTTTCTCTCCTGACGATCAGTCGTCCTTCCAAACACATTAGGCAAAATTTTATATCCTTAAAAAGTTTTGTCTCCACTGCTCCAACAATATCAGGTTTTCTTTCCCTAATCATGTCCTTGAACTCTAGCGCTTTTGAATTTGGCATCAGTCTGTACGCGTCCGTATACAGTGTTTTCAGTATGGTGCTCGCACCTCATTGATTTACGTGATCTCTCTCTGAGGTACCAGCGATTTTGCTCTCCTCTGTGGCTTTTTTCTTTTTTGATATCTCGTTTTGCTTTCTGATTGCATTCTGTACGTGTCTCGTTCCTCCCCCGGTCTATCACCTCAGATGAGTACCACGTTGTATTTCTTCTTGCTCGCAAGTGTCCTGGCTTATGCAAGTCCTACATGTGTACAAAACTCAATACTGAAATTAATTCTTACCGCTCATCCCCTTATGTCTTGTCTATATTCACCAGTAATTTTTTGTCACAGAGATTGTATTTCCCATATACATATATACAACCTTCAGCAGTCTTTAAATAATAATTTTCTTCTTGGATGTAATATGGCTTTCTTTTCTAAAATATCTCTTTTTATCATCATGCAATAACCCTGAATAGTCAGCATTTTCTTTTCTTAACCTCCCACTGAACAAACTATACACTTACAAGAATGTTCTGTCTCCAGCAGTCTTTGTTACCCTCTCAATAACTTCACTCTGCAATTTATTGTGTTCTTGAGTTTCAATGTCCCTAGATCTCAGGGTCCTTCATCAGCCGGTACCCATTCTTTTAGTTTCTTATCCCTAGAATTAGCTTCGTTTTCCCTCTCCTGTATTGTCAGCGCTATCTGGCTGGTCCCTGTGTTATGGCCAATACCTTTTGTCGTTCTATCTCGAGGACATCTGGAGACGACCATCCTCACCTTCCTTCTCTGATGCTTTTTTTACTAGACGCGTCCTCTTCCCTCTGCCTACTTTCCGTCTGATTTTCTTCAATGGCTTTAATCTCTCTCTCTCTCTCTCTCTCTCTCTCTCTCTCTCTCTCTCTCTCTCTCTCCTTTTGGTAACATTTTTCAGTCCCCTCATCTCCTCATTCCTGACACTTCTCATGATGACTGACTACTCCTCAGTGTCATTTGTCGTAAACTGTGATCCTGTTTCTTTATTATCAACAGTACGTTCCACATTCTTATGGTTCCAGTTGACTCATCCTCTCAATTCCTCTCTGATCTTATCTCCTTCCAATTCAAAACCTTCCAAGACCATTTCTCCCAGTCACTTTCTGGTTGACATACTGTAGTTACAACTGTATAGTCACTGTATATTTGACTTACCTTACTCCATCTTTTTGACTGTGAAATTCTAGTCTATGTCTAGCTCTAGACTTATGCTACATATGTTCTCAATCTTCGGTCTTTTAGCATGAAATTGACGTAAGTCCTCACGCAAAAGATTTCAGTCCGAACCTCCTCACTTATCTAAGCCTCCAGATGTGTGTATTTGTGTGTGTGTGTGTGTGTGTGTGTGTGTGAGAGAGAGAGAGAGAGAGAGAGAGAGAGAGAGAGAGAGAGAGAGAGAGAGAGAGAGAGAGAGAGAGAGATGAATGAGTTTGAATGAAGGGTGGTCACACTGTAAAAGAAAGGTCTTAAATGATAAAACATAGAAAACCAAAAAATGAAAAAAAAAGAATGAATCAAGTACAATCGTGTACTATCCAAATGCACAATGATCAAAGGATGAAAAACGAAGCGGTGCGAAAAAATGAGGAAGGACAGTCGTAAGGAGATATGAGGTGAAGAAGGAAAAGAATGAGGTAAAGGAGATAGAAGGAAAGAGGAAAAGAAAACTGATCGAAGAATGAATGAAAGACAAAGAAATATCAGAAAGAAGAGAGTAAGAAAGAGAGAAAAGTCAATGTACAACAGAAAGGAAGAGAAGGAGAAGGAGGAGGAGGAGGAGGAGGAGGAGGAGGAGGAGGAGGAGGGATAACGAGCCAAAGGGGATAAAGAGGAGGATAAGAGGGGACGGGATCCCTCCAGAGGGCTGGCAGGAGGGGCGACCGGACCCTAAAAGGATTAGAGCAACCGACCACCAGCGGCCTGGGGGCGCCAAATGTTGACATCTTGAACAGCTCCTGCTGGAACCTGCCTGATGCTGGAACCTGCCTGATGCTGGAACCTGCCTGATGTTGGAACCTGCCTGATGCTGGAACCTGCCTGATGCTGGAACCTGCCTGATGCTGGAACCTGCCTGATGCTGGAACCTGCCTGAAGCTGGAACCTTCCTGATACTGAAACCTACCTGATGCTAGAACCTGCCTGAAGCTGGAACCTGCCTGATGCTGGAACCTGCCTGATGCTGGAACCTGCCTGATGCTGGAACCTGCCTGATGCTGGAACCTGCTTGATGCTGGAACCTGCCTGATGCTGGAACCTGCCTGATACTGGAACCTACCTGATGCTGGAACCTGCCTGACGCTGGAACCTTCCTGATTCTGGAACCTGCTTGATGCTGGAACCTGCCTGAAGCTGGAACCTGCCTGATGCTGGAACCTGCCTGATGCTGGAACCTGCCTGATGCTGGAACCTGCCTGATGCTGGAACCTGCTTGATGCTGGAACCTGCCTGATGCTGGAACCTGCCTGATTCTGGAACCTGCCTGATGCTGGAACCTGCCTGATGCTGGAACCTGCCTGATTCTGGAACCTGCTTGATGCTGGAACCTGCCTGAAGCTGGAACCTGCCTGATGCTGGAACCTGCCTGAAGCTGGAACCTGCCTGATGCTGGAACCTGCCTGATGCTGGAACCTGTCTGATGCTGGAACCTGCTTGATGCTGGAACCTGCCTGATGCTGGAACCTGTCTGATGCTGGAACCTGCCTGATGCTGGAACCTGCTTGATGCTGGAACCTGCCTGATACTGGAACCTACCTGATGCTGGATCTGCCTGATGCTGGAACCTTCCTGATTCTGGAACCTGCCTGATGCTGGAACCTGCCTGATGCTGGAACCTGCCTGAAGCTGGAACCTTCCTGGTACTGAAACCTCCCTGATACCTACTGGTGGCTGCTGCATCACGCTAGGGCTTCAGTGAAGCTTACTGAAGAAGTTACAGACCTGCTGGAACGACCTGGATCCTGCCTGGAACATACTGAGACTCACTTCAGCGTGATATACAGTCTATCAGAGCTTTATCTAAATCTCGGTGATATCTGTTACAACCAGCCTGGAACGTCATATAAACCTCATCGAATATCTTTCAGTCTTTTGGAATTTACTGGAAGTTACCTGGAACAACTTGGAAAGCCTACAGCTGGCCCATTCACTGACCCCCGCATCCCACGCAATTAGGCAACGATCTGGAGACTCATGAATTTCCAGGCTTCCTCTCCCTGAAGAATAAATGGGATAGACTGGAAGGGGGGGAAGAAGAGCCCTAGAATATATTAGCCTTTGTCCATAACAACCGGAGAAAATACAAACCCACCCCTCAACCCACATTCCCTCACAATTAGTCAACAATCCAACGCTTCATGGCTTTCCCCCAGAGGTTTCTGGTTGGCGAGAGTTGAAAATCCTCTGGACGGTAAATATCACCTCTTGCCCACAACAACCCAGAGTTTTCTCGAGTGCAAAAATCATGGGAGGAATCTTTTCCGAGTCGAGGGGCCGCCATTCCGGGGGCATTCGGTGTCCATAAATACTTAAGGAGATTAGATGGGATCTCACGGGCGGAGGAGCTCCGGCCTCTCCCTGGAGACGCGCGGACACTGTAAGTTCTGCTGATGGGAAGAGGAGGCGGGTCAGAGAGGAGGGGGCGCGCAGGAAGGAGGGGAAGACGGGAGGATAAGAGGCCGGCAAAGATGGGAGAAGAGAGAGAGAGAGAGAGAGAGAGAGAGAGAGAGAGAGAGAGAGAGAGAGAGAGAGAGAGAGAGAGAGAGAGAGAGTGAAGGGGAGAGAAGGGAGGAGTGGGGATGAAAATGGGTGGATGGTTAGACAGATAAAAGAGAGAGGATGGAGAATGGAGAGAGAGAGAGAGAGAGAGAGAGAGAGAGAGAGAGAGAGAGAGAGAGAGAGAGAGAGAGAGAGTTAAAGAGAGAGGAGACGGGTATAAATTACAACCTGAGCGGCGAAAAAAGGGAAGAGGTGGTGAGTGAGTGAGTGAGGAGGTTAATTGGTGAGGGATAGAGTGGGGAGAGAAACGTTAAGCAGACTGAAAATGAAATGAATGAGAGACGAGAAAAGGCAAGTGTTGGGGAAGAGAGATGGGTAATAAAGTGGAGGAGAACAGGAGAGGACAGAACAAGAAAGAAAAAGAGGCATTGGGAAAAAAGCGTTAGTGGAAGAAAGGGGATGAAAAGGAGAATAGCAAGCAGAGGAAGATAAAAGGAGGAGACATAAGTACAAAAATCAAAGGAACGTATTCTGAGAGGAGAGTAGGCAAACTTCTGGACGCTTTATGAGGGCTTAGCCAGCAGTTAGCAGAAACTGCTTGGCGCCTGAGGTTAGCAGGTTCTGTGTCAGTGCTGGATGTTCGCGGTCACTGCCAAGCTCCAGCTTTCCCACCGAGTTGTCAGAAGTGAGTGCACGATGTTCACCGTCGCTACCAAGTGCCTTCGGTCACTAATGGGTCTTCGCAGAAGTGACCACAAACGCTGCTGTAAGTTTATTGCTGCTGTTAAGTGTTCGTGGCCGTTTGTGGACGCTTGTGGTCAGTAATGGGTGTTTTTTGGTCACTGGTGGATGTTCGTGCTCAGTGTTTGGTGTCCGTGATCACTGCTGGATGTTTGTGGTCACTACTGGGTGTTTGTGGTCACACCTGGGTGTTCGTGGTCACTGTAGGGTGTTTTTGGTCACTGCTGGGTATACCTAGTCATTCCTAGCTGTTTGTGGTCACTGCTGTATGTTCATGATTACTGTGGATGGCTGTGGTCACTGCTGGATGGCTGTGGTCACCGCTGGATGTTTGTGGTCACCGCTGGATGTTTGTCGTCTCATGTAGTGGATCGTGGTCACTGTTAAGCATTGGCAGAAGTTGGGAGGTCGAGTGTCGACGGGCCACCATTCAGTCTCCGTACCTCCCGCGAGTGATGACATGGGGCAAGGGGGTACTGATCGCTATCTTCAAGGGAGGGGAAGTGTAGTCCAGGTTTAAAGCTCTTCAGTTCCCGGTATATTCTTCACCACAGCCGTAGACACTCACTTCAAAGTCCTCCAGCCCTTGGGAGCAGAGATACATTTCCCCCCATCCTTCTCCAAGGCCATGAATCGTGTCATTACGACCAGGACTTTGGTCTCTAAGACCCGGGTAGGTGTAGCAGCGTCTTGCCGCGGCGTGAGGAAGTATCGGGGAGATATTTGGCGTGTGATAGCGGGGGTTCCCAGGCCGTGTGTATAGATGACGCCACAATAGCAGTGTCGATCGTTATCATTCGTCATATTTCATGCGTGTGAAAAGTCCTGCAAAATGGGGTGGAGGAGACGAGGCAGCGCGTCCAAATTTGTGGTGGCGAGTTGGTGGTGGTGGTGGAGGCAGGGGGGGAAAGGTGAGGTGAAGGGGGGGGGGAGAAGGAGAGAGAAGGAGGAAGGGGAGAAGAGGTAGAAGGAGAGGGGAGGTGGGCAGGAGTGGAGGTTCTATGGTGGGTGGAAGTGAGAAAGGTGAGGAGGTAGGTAAAGTGGGAGTAATAATGAGATGGGTTCAAGTGTGTTGGTGGTGATGTGGGTAACGATGCTGATGGAGGTGAGGTGGTGGGGAAAATAATGATGGTGGTGGTGGTGGTGGTGGTGATGGCAAGGAGACCAGTCTTGGTGATGAAATGGATCGTAGGTATGTGATGATCTTACTAAATGCATCACTTCTCCAACACCAGCTGTATCATCCAGCCGTCCCTCCAACACTGTGCCTCACTCCAACACTGTCCATCACCAAACCATCCCCAACCTAACCTTCTCCCCAACACTGTTCTTCACCCAACCATCCCTCCGTCACTGTCCATCACCCAACCATCCCTCCAACACTGTCCTCCACCCAACTATCCCTCCAACACTGTCCATCATGCAACCATTCCTCCAACACTATCCATCAACCAACCATCCCTCCAACACTGTACACCATCCAGCCCCCCGTCCCTCCAACACTGAGGGAGCCCCACCATTCTCCAACACTTCATACCACCTTCCCTCAGGCTCCCTTGCAACACCATCTGGTCTCCAGCACCCCGGCTCCCCAACACAGTGGCTCTGGGTTCGTAGGGTTCACAACAACAGCAAGAAATTAGAAATGCTTACCCAGGAAAGTCAGACGCTTATAAACCAAATAACGATAAACTCGTAAAATAAAACTCGCAAAATGTACTCGATTTCTCTCTTTCCTCGTGCAAACAGCTCAGAGTACGTAAAAAAAGTGTCAAATATGGGGGGAAAAATGTAGATATTCCTATATCTTATCTTTATTTTCTATGTAATAAAACTCTAATAAGGTTGGAAGTCTAGTCCCATCCTGGGACCTGTTGGCAACCCCGAGAGCACTTAGTTCCCCGCCTGGCCACGAGAGGCGCCAACAATGCCGGGTGACCTTGTTCGCTTAACGACCGACTTAACGCTCACAAAAGATGTAATTTATTAATGCTTATCGCGCGCTGTAATTTGGGTATAAAGTTTCAGCTTCAGAAAACGCTGGACGTCCCTTAACAATGCAATACCTCGCGTCAGGTTGGCATGGCTTATATCAACACTTCTCTATAATGTTCCATCTATACATAGATCTATCTATCCACTATCGTTACTCCACTGCCCACTCGCTCATACAGACAGACAGACAGACAGACAGACAGGCACACACACACACACACACACATCCACAACTCACGCCAAGTGCGTGTGTTCGTGCGAAACATGGACGTCCACACTTACCTCTTACTCCATTACTTTTCATACTGATTTGATTCCTACCATTTACGTAGACAAGATGCTGCCACATGCATCCGAACCCCAGTCATGCCTCTATCCTCATCTGCCATATCCCAAACCCTGATGATTTCTCTCGCTACGTCTATCCTGCTCCTCCGCAGTCTTCCTATCCTTACTCTACCTTCTACTGTACTACATAACCGATCCATCGTCTTCTATGTGTTCTTCATGACCACGCCATCTTACGACCATCATCGACGCAAGTTTCAAATGAATTCTCTACGTCACATAACCTCCTTCGTAACGTAGGAGAAGGTACGTGTGTGGCGCTGAATGAAATTTCAATACTAAACCGTCAGCATTAATTGAAGGCAGGATTTGGGGCCTCATCTTCCCCTTCACTGTCACATAATGCTCCCATATATATATGGTACTTTTCCTTAAATACATATTCAGTTTTCCTAGATATTTCCATTTTTTCCTTATGCTCTAGATAGGTTGACAACAACAGCTATATCATGTAAGTTAAAGAAATAAGGTAAATAGATATCAAACACAGCAAATAGAAATAGAAAATATACAACATAATACGAGAAAAAGACAAACTTCTGCAAAAGTTAAACAATTCAGTAGAAAGAAGAGTAGATTATTATGGAGCCTTGGTAGAGAGCAAACAGTAAACAAAGCGAGACTAACTAAAGAGGAAGATTAGATAACGTAAGAAGAAAACGAAATTTAAGAATGGAGTCAATTTAGTAAAATATACGACGAAAGAGATGAATGACGCTAAGCGAACTTAAAATACATAAATGCGACGAAAGAGATGAATGACGCGAAGGGAACTTGAAATACATAAATGCGACGAAAGGCGATGAAATCAAACTTGACATCCGTTCCACGGTACGGGGGACACCTCCACCCGATGTGTCGGCTGGGAAATAGTACAATGCAAGTATCAGACGCTCTTCTCCAGCGACGCAGCTCACCATGGTAACCAGAGACCATGACGGAAAGCTAAGTAAAAAAAAAACTATTTAGAAAGTTTGTTAAGAAACACTGGATAGTATGGCGGACGGGGTGTGATAAACTGATCAGAAGTGAGACAGTGAATGCCGGCAGTTTACAAGCGTTTCAAAGGCTACTTGATGGTATGGGAAGTTCAAGCAGCGGCGGCACAGCACAAGCGAAGAACTGCCTCCCCGTACTACACAAGTAATAAATGACACTCTTAACGCATCAAAAGATACACTCAACAATGAAAGGCGACGCACAAAATTATATATAAGAAATAATATGACGATTATGAACTGATCTATAGACGGTCGCTGACCGTCATCTCTGAGTGGGGTCATCTCTATGTAAACAGATGATCAAGAAATGACATATTCGATCATTGGTCTTTATGTATCACCTGATAACTGATAAATGGTATTACGTATATTTCACATTCTATATCCAGAATTATCATTATAATCTCAATGCGATGAGACATTTTTCAAACACTGAACCTGACAATGTCATAAAGTTAGGATTGGATCTGCTGCTCATATCACATACGGTTATCAGGAAAACGTGAAAAAACCTTGAGCTCCTGTGTGACTGTGGTTTATCTCTCGCCACTACAGGTATTTGTGATGGTGAATTTCCCATTTTCTTCTAAATGAAATAGAATAGAGGCTTGTGTAGTTCGTATCTGTATTAATCCCTAACTTTGATTATTTCCCTCTGTCCACGAGTTTGTGTGTGTGTGTGTGTGTGTGTGTGTGTGTGTGTGTGTGTGTGTGTGTGTGTGTGTCTGTTTGTCTGTCTGTCTGTCTGTCTGTGTGTGTGTGTGTGTGTGTGTGTGTGTGTGTGTGTGTGTGTGTGTTGTGTGTGTGTGTGTGTGTGTGTGTGTGTGTGTGTGTCTCTGTGCGTGTGTGTGTGTGTGTGTGTGTGTGTGTGTGTGTGTGTGTGTGTGTGTGTGTGTGTGTGTGTGTGTGTAGACTGAAAGGCAGTGTCTCCAGCTCACACAAAACACTTGACAACACGTAACTCACACGACTCATTTTTCGTAGCCCTAGATCTGCCTGCGGGAAGCACTGTCTTTTGGGAAAATCTTATTGTATGTACCGTATGTAATGAAGTACTCTCTCTCTCTCTCTATGCAATAGCCTCAAGGCAAAAATCTCGTCGTAGGTACTCCAACGTGTATATATATATATATATATATATATATATATATATATATATATATATATATATATATATATATATATATATATATATACACACACACACACACACACACACACACACACACACACACACATACACAGCCGAGTGAACAGAGAATACATGTAACAAGAGCCTTTCCAAGCCGGGAACTGTGACCATTGGTGTACTTCAGTGGTCAGCGCTGGGACCATTTCTGTTTTTGGTCCACGTAAATGACCGGCCAAACGAGGTGGAATCATACCTAACTGTGTATGCGGATGATGCCATGATCATGGAGGAAGCGTGAAGCAATTCGGCAAGACACAGATAGGGTCGGAGAAATAGCTAATGAAATCCAACCCTTCAAAAATACTAAGACACGAGGAAGGGAAGTGGGGAAAGCAGACGAGACTGGGCGCTACTGGGGAAAACGAAATGGCAGTATTCATACAAATGAAAGACACCCAAGAACTGGCATCAAGCCGATAATGCCGTCAAGATATCAAGATAAGGTTAGTGAGGTAGGCAAGGTATAGTTAGGTCGATGGGAAAACTGCCTGCAGGTACAAGGTTAGCGAGATGTCGAGAAAATTATACGCAGTGTATATTAGTCCTGGCTTGGATCATGTCGCAACAGACAGATCTCGTCCCTTGAGAAGCCACAGATAACCGCTGGAATGAGTGAGAAATATAGATACAACTCGGATGGCACTAAATCTGATTGAAATGAGCTACGAATAGAGGGTAGGAAGCCCTCAATCTACCCTCTTTAGAAGAAAGATGAATTAAGGAAGACTTAATAACTACATACCAATCTCCTAAGAGTTCATTATGACGTTATCACAGAACCATTCTTTGATGCTAGAAAAGAGCCACCAGAACAAGAGGGCACAACTAAAAGTTAGGCAGGAGAAGTGTGCGGAGGGATGTGAGGATGCGTTTCTTTAGCAACAAAGTTGTGGAGTCTTGGAACGAGCCGAGCGGAGGGAGAGTAAAGGCGTGTAACTTTTGGGACTTCAAAAAGCTATACGACAAAAATGCGAGGATCAGGAGCCCCAGGAGTGTAAAATTTCCCTCCCATGGGTACAGTAGGTAATAATACACACACACACGCACACTTATATGAAACAGATAAATAAATGAATGAATGGATAAATCAATCAATCATATACATACATACATACATACATACATACATACATACATACATACATACATACATACATATATATATATATATATATATATATATATATATATATATATATATATATATATATATATGTATATATATAACATGTTACTTTTTCCATATTTGATCGCCAATTCCCGCATTAGCAATGTAGCGCAAGAAACAGACGAACAAAAGCCGCATTCGCAAACATCCCTTTTCCAGCTATCCTGTGTAATGCACCGGAACACAGCTCACTATCCACATCCAGACCCGACAGACCATTCCATTATTTACCCCGGCCGCTTCACATACCCAGGTTCAGTCCATTGACAGCACGTCGACTCCTGTATACCATGTCTATCCAATTCACTCTATCCCGTGCACGCCTTTCACCCTCCTGCATATTCAGGCTCTGATCACTCAAAATCTTTTCACGCCAGTCATCCATCTCCAGTTTGGTCTACCCCTTCTCCTTGTTCCCCTCACTTCTGACCTTATATTCTCTTTGTTAACTTTTCCTCACTCGCCCCTCTCGCCCACCCTGTGGCTTATTTTCCGCTTCCATGGTTACATTCGCCGCCACTCCCAGGTATCGAAAACCTTCCACTTCACCCAGTTTTTCTCTCTCAAACTCACGCTCCAACTTACCTGACTCTCAACTGTGCTAAACCTAATAACCTTGCTTTCAGTGACATCTACTCTCAACTTCCTCCTTTCACACACTCTTCTAAACTCAGTCAGCAACTTTTGCAGCTTTTTACTCGAATCTGCCTCCAGTGCTGTGTCATCAGCAAACAACAACTGACTCACCTCCCAAGCCCCCCTCATCCCCCAATTTGTTCCTCTTTTTTCACACTATTTACCTCTCTTAAAACACCTTTTTATTCTCTCCAAAGTTTACTGATACTTGCTCACCCTAACTCTCATTTGTCCTCTTTTTCAACCACTGCAACTTCCTCTTGACCTTCTGCAGCTTTTTCTTATGTCTCTTTCAATCATTTGCCCATATACCGCTGTTTTCTCTTTCATTAGCAACTTTACATCTTCATCCCACCACTCACTACCCTTTTAAATCTGACCGCCTACCACCCTACGCATGCCACACACTTCTCTCGCACATTCCAGCACTGCTTTCCTATATATCTCCCATTTCTTACCCACTCCCACAGGTTCATTTACTCTCACCTTTTGCCATTCTACACTCAGTCTCCCCTGGCATTTCTACAGACAAGTCTCTTTCCCAAGCTCACTTACTCTCGCCACCATCTCCTCATACATAATGTTTCCTCTTTTCCGAAAACCTTTACAAATCTTCACCTTGTCTTGACAAGGTGATAATCAGACATCCCACCAGCAGATTCACATCCAAAAGTGTCTCTTTTACATGCCAATCAAATTGTGTGTAATCCAATAATACCCAGTGACCTTCTTTTATACTTGTATTCGTCTCCTTGTGTATGTCCCTCTTTTTGAACCAGCTATTTCCAATCACAAATCCTTTTCCAGCACACAATTCCACGAAGTGTTAAACATTTCCATTCACTCTACTGAATGCTCCATATGCCCTGATTATACCCTCAACTGCCACATTGCTCACCTTCGCATTTGAATCACCCATCACTAATACCTGTTTTTTTGCATCAAAACTGTTGACACACTCACTCAGTTGCTTCCAAAGCACTTGCCTCTTATGATCTTCCTTCTCATGGACAGGTGTATGAGCACTAATTATCACCCATCTCTCTCAATCCACTTTAATTTTCAGCCTCCTGTCTGGAGCTCACCTCCTTTCGCTCTTTCACGCACTCCCACAACTCCTACTTCAGCACTGATGCTACCCATTCCTTAGCTCTTGTCCTCTCACCAATTCCTTATTTTACTCCTACGACTTTTCCAAATAAGTCTTTCCCTTTACCCTTGAGCTTTGTTGCACTTACAGTCAGAACACCCAGTTTTCTTTCCTCAATCATAGTACCTATCTCTCCTCTCTTCCCATCTTGGTTACATCATCACACATTCAAACACCTCAGGCTGAGCCTTCGAGGAGGATGAACACTCCCCGCTTGGCTCCTTCTTCTGTTCCATCGTTTAGAAATTAAAGTACAAGAAAGCGAGGGTTTCCAGCTCCGCGCTCCTACTCCCTTTGGTCGCCTTATACGACACGCAGAGAAGACGGAGGTACAATTCTTTCTCGCCTATCATTGGGATATGTATATTTACGAGCGAATGTGGTCTTTCTTCCTCTGTTCCTGGCGCTCACTAACGCGGGAAACGGCCGGCGTTAGGAAAAAATTAAATACATTATATATATATATATATATATATATATATATATATATATATATATATATATATATATATATATATATATATGTATATATATATATATATATATATATATATATATATATATATATATATATATATATATATATATATATATATATATATATATATATAAGAATTCATGCATTTGAAAGGAAAGACAAACAGTACATGATTAATATTCTCTCAATAACATCACTTGATTAAAATCCCTTCTTAGATCTCCCGTTTCCCTCCCTACCTTAACGAGTTTCCAGCAGCCGTTTTTTTTTTTTTGGAAAACCGCTGCTGGAGGAGGAGGAGGAGGAGGAGGAGGAGGAGGTTAGCTCTCTGGCTGTATGCTAATTATCTAATCATATCATTCTGCTTCCTAGATTATACACTTTTGAGGTTGATAAGATGGTATATCAATGTTCATTACCTTTTTTTTTTTATTGATAATAGTCACGCTTTTGACTATTAATTGGTTATAACTACCTATACCCTACATTCTAAGATGTTCGCATGTAAGATCCTATCTACCTGGTCTGTAATAAGGCTCGTGCACTGTTCTCTGATAACTGATTTTTACTGATGGTCGTAGACGTAAAGATTTCCCTAACGTCTGCAGTGATTATCTTCCTGCAAATATAGATGTTGCTCAGCTTGATCCTGGCATTAATCTGCAGTATATACCTATCTGTTTACTTATTTATCTATCTATCTATCTATCTATCTATTTATCTATATACATATATATATATATATATATATATATATATATATATATATATATATATATATATATATATATATATATCAAACATGTAATGTACATATTACATCTAATGTAATCTATATACCACCATACCCCGAGAATCGAACCCTGGACCATCTGTGAGGCACACAGGTAGCCTAAATCTCCAGGCCACGATGAGGTCTAACCAGCATCTAATCCGAAAACCAATGCATGGAAAGAGTCATTTAGAGGTACAATATATCAATACTTTTCTCATCATAGTCAGTTATGTACATGCGAATGGATATGCAAATAAGTAGATAGACAAGCACATTACGGCAGTGCCTTGTGTGTCGATCTAAAAGCATTCCTTCCTCGTCCAGAGCGTGAGTGGCAGTATAACCATCTCGTAACGGGTGCGTAACGCATCACCAGACCCGTGAATCAGCCAGTGGTGACGGAGGAGAGGCTGTCTTAAGTTCATCGTGGCCTGGGGGTTAGGCTACCTGGATGTCACGCAGATGGATCTGGGTTCGATTCCTGGGATATAGCGGTAGAACTTTCTAAAACTTTATCGCTCAAGGCTGCGCTACTATCCAGTAGCAGGGGCATGTAGACTCCTTTGGAGTGAGAAATTATGTATGGAAACTGTACTCCCAGTAAACCAGCCTCGCCAAAGGTGCCTTTACACTCGCTGTGCACCCTCGTGCAGGCGGAGTCCGGTAACACCACAAGCAGGGAGTCATCTTCGACGAGACTTATCATCAGCGGACGGTAAGGAGTTCAGTATTGTTCAGGACCTCACCGTAGCAAAAGAGCTCACCTTACCTTACTCCCGTGTGGAGGTAAGTTGTACAAGCCCTAAAACAGCAGTCCTGGGGTTGCTAAACTAATCTTCTGTGGGCCAGGATGAGCATCAATGGACGGAAAGGAGTAGTCTGCAAAACAGGCCATCATTTCCCTCCTACTGTGTTCAGCGCAGCCTTGAAGGAGCCCTTCAATTGTCTAGTAATAACAGTAATATATCAATCTATCATATTTACTGACTTGTTTACATACCTACTAACTCACATATGCGTAAATGATATGACAAGAAAAATATCAATATATTACGTCTCTAAATAACTATTTCCATACAAGTGTAGTGGTCATTGTTACTGACCATGAGTTAGCACGGGCTAGCCAAGGGTCGGACCTTCATGAGTTCATATCCTCGACGTGGCAGTCGGCCTACACCCAACCCAGGTGTTCATCCTCTTCTTGGGGCTGGTCGATAAAAGGAAAGGATACCTGACTTAAGACTGGTGTGTGTGTGTGTGTGTGTGTGTGTGTGTGTGTGTGTGTGTGTGTGTGTGTGTGTGTGTGTGTGTGTGCGCGCACATACACAAGAGTAAAGAAATGGTACATACATACAAGGTTAAGAGACGGAACAACACGAGTGTAAAACTCTCTCCCAGTAATATATAGATAATAATCACACACACACACACACACACACACACACACACACACACACACACTCACACGCACACAAAGACACACAGACAGACACACACACACACACTGACAGCTGAGCCGAATCCCCTACACCATCTCGTGGTGTACGAGTGTCAGAACGGAAAAAGAAAATGTTGACGGGAGTGGCGAGGCCACGTGAGCAGTGATCGCCCAGCTCAAGATTAGCCTTTAGGCCCAAGAAATGAGGCAGGAGGAGAAAGGTATAGGGCGGAGGCCGTGTGGGCCTGGAGGTAAGGGTGAGGTGTAGTGGGTGGAAGTATTGGTCCCTGAGTCTTGTCTCCTCCTCCTCTCCTCTCCCTCCACTCCATCCACACCCCGCACCACCCCCGGGGACCAGACAATGAGAGGAGCGGTGTAATCATGCAGTGCGGGCCGCGCCGATGAGGCAGCTGACGGAAAAATATATATACAGATGTGTCTGGTGGCGAGAACACCCGCAGTGATGACGGTGGTGAGGTGAGGTGAGGCTCTGTGGCGGTGCGGACAGGGCAATGCAGACGCCGAGGTACGTAAAAGTGGACATTTATTTACTACCACGGGAGGGTTAGCCATATCAACGACCACGACACTTTTTCCTAATTCTGATGCACATAAAGCGATATCAACAGACGTCTGTGATGATCATCACTAAGATGGATGTAGAGGAGAACTATGAGAAAGGTCATGGTTGCTTGAGAAGGGTGTACACACAACGCGAAACCTCGCTGGAGATCACCCGGGAAACACAAGATATTGTTGACTGAGGAGCGAAGCAAGTTCTCAGCTGACACTGTTATAAGTGCATAGCTAACTGTCAGCGTCAGGGGAGGTGAACCCTGTCTGACTGTCAGCATCAGAGGAGGACGACCCTCCGGCTGACAATATTATAAGCACATAACTGGCTGTTAGCGTCGGGGCAGAGGTTCTCAGCTGACACTGTTATAAATACACAGCTGTTTGTCAGCAGATGGGGAATAGGAGGACCCTCTAGCTGACACTATAATAAACACACGGCTGACTTCCAACGTCAGGGAAGGAGCACTGCCAGCTGATATTCAAGCACACAGCTGGCTGTCAGCGTCAGGGGAGGTGGATCCCAAATGACGCTGTTAAAAACATACAGATGACTGTTAGCGTTAGGAGATGAAGGCAAAGTAGTTGACACTTTTAAACACATGGCTGACCATAAGCGTCAGGGTAGGAGGTTCCCAGCTGACGCTGCTATACGCAAACAGCTGATTGCGAGCATCAGAGAAGGAGGAACCCCAGCTGACACTATGATGAGCAAACAACCTTAAGAGTAATGGATGAATGGAAATAAGTTGAGCAGCGAATCCGCTAATGTCGGCACCATACATAAGTCTTATGATAGTACAGGGAGTTCAAGAGATGAGGGTTCCACGTCACTGTAGAACTCAGTTCCCTTAACATACAACTAGGTGATCGAATCTATCTGTGCTAACTGGGGAGAGGGAGGTGGTTGAGGAGGGCATTACTGGTCACCAGCAGTCAGCGTCTGAGGACAGAGAAGACATCAAGGAAATAACCATCAATACTGACGGTTTACTGGAACGGGCGAAAGGCTGGACCGTGACGAGGGAGAAGTGATGCAGCGGCCAGGACGGAGCAAACTGGTGATGGACGGACGTGAGGTTGTAGGAGGTGGACCGTGACGAGGGAGAAGTGATACAGCGGCCAGGACGGAGCAAACTGGTGATGGACGGACGTGAGGTTGTTAGGAGGTGGGTGAACTGGCCTGGTAGAGGACGTGAGGCTGTAGGGGTAAGGCGAGCTAGCCTGGAGGAAAGACGTGAGGTTGGAGGAGGAGGGTGAATTGTTCTAGTGGGGGACGTGAAGTTGTAGGAGGAGGAGGAGAAAGTGGCCAAACTGGAGGACGTGCAGGAAGATGAACTAGCCTGGTGTGGGAGGGGAATCGTGTGGTGGTTGTTGAAGGGATGTATTGGCGTGGGGGAAACATAATATCATCGGTGCCAATTGAAAGAATGTTCATGAGAGGGGGACTTAGGACACAAGAGAGAGAAGCGTCCAGTAAAGTAGTGGGGAGAGAGCAAGACACTGGAGGCGGAGGTGGGGGAGAAACTGGTGGGCGAGTTAAGTAGGACTACTGCCGGGAGAACAACGTATGTGGGTTACATGGCACACTGATTACAGTGGAAAGTACAACCTACAGTAGAGCCAGGAAAGGGGTGAACTACAGCGACAAAAACATTGTAAACTGATCAGTGGGAAGGCTATATGGTGGAGGAGAGGTAGACAGGTGAGAGGGAAAGCTTTGGTGAAGGGAGAGGTAGACAGGTGAGAGGGAAGGCTATGGTCACAGTGGGAGCCTGACACATGAATTGTGTGTTGACAGGAAGGTTTAGAATCAAATTCAGGTTTAGCAGTTCGTGTCTCTTTACTACCTAACAACCTGTCCGTCAGAGTGTACGTCTAGGTGAAGGCTCAGAGTTGACAATGACTTTCTGTTGTTTCTGGGGTCCAAGGCTACTCACGACCATGAACCTGTACTATACGTACAGCCGCCAGTCAGTACAACAAACGCATAGCCATACAGTAATGAGCAGTGACAATGAAAACCTTATCTCGGGAGCCCCATATGATCCGCTTTATCTTCGGTATTTTTTTCAAAATTTTCTCTCATGAAAAGGATCACCTTTCCCAATCAGGAACTCCACATACGAACCACTTCACTTGATTTCTCAAATCTCTCAGAAGCTTGGTTGTTCAGTGGTTCTTTAACTTCGATGTAACTTGCATGTATGTGATTGTTTCGGCCTTAGGAGACAACATGTACAAATTACATTCACACAAAATTATCGATAATGTCATTTATGAACAAAAAGGGGTAACTCTGTGTGTGTGTGTGTGTGTGTGTGTGTGGCCCGGATGTAGATGTTACATAAATCCCTCATTTGTTAGCGGTGGTTCACACACACACACACACACACACACACACACACACACACACACACACACTCACACACACACACACACACTTGCATATCTGTCTTTTCATTGGCTAACGTATTCCCGGCGTCTCATATCAAGACCCTGTCACTTCTCATCCATCCTGAACTATCATGTGTTTAATATGTATATACAACCTGACATCTTAACTGAAGGCTACGACACCCCATCTGGTCACCATAGTAAGTATCGACGGAAATACATATTAGTAAGCTGTTAACAGCTCCAATATCGTAAGCTGAAGTAAACGCGCATGCGCTGAAGGGAGGGAGGAGGGAAGGAGGATCTGAGACACAGAGACTACGTATGTCTATAACCCACAGCACTAGGCTCGCCCTCCGCCTCTAATTACCACGGACGGGGCGTGCCAGCACGGGCCGGCACGGCTGCACTCACCCCCCCCCCCCCCCACATCACCATGTAACACCCCCGACCGCCAGTGGTGCACACGTGTACACCTGTGTACGCCTTACACCTGACCATGTCTGGGTAATTAAGTCTGGCACATACACGGCACTTTGGCGCGTCCACTGGTGTCCAGACACGGAGCCGCTATTGTCATGGTAATGTGTTCCTGCCCGGCCCATGGTGAGGCAGGAGGAGCTAGGGGAGTTGGGGGTGAGGGGTGGGCCGTTGCAGTGGTGCTGATAGGAGGGAGGAGGACATGTGGTGGTGTGGGGAGGTGGACGGGCTGGTAGAGTGGAGAGGATGTGGGCTGTGGGAGGTGAGAACACGTGGGTGTCTCTAATTGTGGTAGTGATGATGAGGGAGAGGTTATAGAAATGGGCGTCTATGATTGAAGTGGTGGTGATGGAAGTGGCAGCGATGAGGGGGTGGTATTGGTGATAAGGGAGGGATACAGCAGCGAACGATGGGAATGGTAGTGGTAATGAGGTGGCGATCGTGGTGGTATCTGAAGTGGTGGTGGTTGTAGTCGGGGTCATGGTGGTAGGTGTTGTAGTGGTGGTGGTGATGGTAATGCTTGCAGTGATGATGATGATGGTTGTGGTTGTAGGGTTGGTGATGGGGGAAATGTTTGCAGTGGTGATGATGGTGGATCTAGTGGTTGTAATAATGTTGGTGATGGTAATGCTTGCAGTGGCGATGATGGTGGTAGTCGAGGGTGGTGCTGCAGGCAATAGTGATGATGAAAGACAAAGTAGAGGGCTGGTGATGGTGAATGTAAGGCTTAATCGTGTAGATGGTGATAATGATAAGGTAATGCATGAGCTGTGAATACTGTCACAAGAGTAAGGTATAAGGGGTAGTACAAGTTCGTATATGGCTATACATGGGAAGAACAGATGACAGAAACAATGATGGTCTGTGACCAGGTTACCTGCTGGAGATCAGACATAGGATCCTGCATTCCTAGTCTATGCAGATGAGAAGATAGTCAAGCTGAGTGGTAACAGTACAAAAAGAAATGGTAATGAAATGAGTGAACGATTAGTGAATGGGTATTGTGGCGGTAGTGGTAATGGGTGGTCAGTGGTAATGCAAAGTGGGAGTGTAGTGCAGCACATGTGGTAGGAATGATGGTGGTGGCAGTGGTGTGGGTAGGGATAGTGGTGGGAGTGGTGTGTGTGGTGGGGTGGTGGCAGTTGTGTGGGCAGGAATAGTGGTGGCAGTGGTGTGTGTGGGGTGGTGGTGGTAGCTGTGATGCGGGTGAGGCAGCAATGGTGAAGTTAGCTAGCGGCATTGATGATAAGTGAGGTTAGGGTTGGTGGCAGAGGCTGTCACAGATGGAAGTGGTGACAGTGTTATTGTGGAGTGGAGGTGGCAGTGATGGTGAGGATGGAAGTTGTATTGATGTATTGGGTGGATGTGGCAGAGTTGGTGGGGTGTGGGTGGAAGTGGCAGTGGTGGTGGCTTGTAGAAGTGGCAGTGGTGATGTGGATGTGGATTAAGTTGGCAGTGGTGGTGTAGGTGGAGGATGTAGTTGTCGTGGGGTGCAGATGAGAGTGGAGGTGGGGTGGTAGTGGTGGTGGTGGCAGTGGAGGCACGGGCGGGAGTGGTAGAGTTGGCAGTGGTGGCAAGAACTTCTCGTCTGGTGTGGTCACGGTTGGCAGACGGGGTATGGGCGGGGAGTGCGGTAGAGGTGGCATTGGAGGGCGAGAGCCTCTCGCCTGATGTGGTCACCCTGAGGGCAGAACACAGGGAAGAACAACGACGGTACCATGGCGAAAGTGATGACCCTCCACCACCAGGAGCGTTGGACACTACAAGTGGCGGTGATACCGTCTGTATGGTAACGGTAGATGGTGGCTGTGACATCGTCTCCCATCTACAGGAGACATTCACACCACGAAGGCCATGTCACCACGGGAGGAATGGTTCAACACGATACTGACTCGTGTGGGACATTCTGAACATTTGAACTAAACACTACGTTACCTGAGCTGCCTTCCGATACAGCACAGTCCAATATACACAGGATGATGAAGACCTTATTCATTTTTCGTTGCAAAGGATTCTGGACAACTGTAGTGAAGATATTGACGTGGGGGAGATGATAAGAAGCGATGACAGAGACAGCGACGTGTGTGTGTGTGTGTGTGTGTGTGTGTGTGTGTGTGTGTGTGTGTGTGTGTGTGTGTGTGGAGGGATCTGATGGTAGTGTTGGTAGTCATGACGATGATGGATGACAGTGATAATGGTGATGATGACAGTAATAAAGGCCGCAAAGGGGACGGAGGGGCCTGGCTAATTATGTTTGCTCTGCTGAGCTAAATTGTTCACACTTGTCTCAGGTTACTGGCTGAGCTGTGCGGTTGTCACCACTGATATCATCGCCCCAAGTTACACACACTCTCTCTGGGGGTGAAAGGGGGGGGGGGGGATGTCTCACCTCGTCTCCCGCCTCTTCCACACGTCTGTCTGTCTGTCTGTCTGTGAAACCACAAGCTTGGGATGGAAGATTTGAGTTTTGTCTTCGCCTAGTGATGTACTGACCAAAGAGCATACCCCAGCCATCACAGGGGCCATCTCAGGGGGTTACCCCAGCCATCACAGGGGCCATCTCAGGGGTTTACCCCAGCCATCACAGGGGCCATCTCAGGGGTTTACCCCAGCCATCACAGGGATCATCTCAGGGGGTTACCCCAGCCATTACAGGGGCCATCTCAGGGGGTTACCCCAGCCATCACAGGGGCAATCTCAGGGGTTTACCCCAGCCATCACAGGGACCATCTCAGGGGTTTACCCCAGCCATCACAGGGGCCATCTCAGGGGGTTACCCCAGCCATCACAGGGGCCATCTCAGGGGGTTACCCCAGCCATCGCAGGGGCCATCTCAGGGGTTTACCCCAGCCATCACAGGGATCATCTCAGGGGGTTACCCCAGCCATCACAGGGGCCATCTCAGGGGGTTACCCCAGCCATCACAGGGGCCATCTCAGGGGGTTACCCCAGCCATCACAGGGGCCATCTCAGGGGGTTACCCCAGCCATCACAGGGATTATCTCAGGGGGTTACCCTAGCCATCACAGGGGCCATCTCAGGGGGTTACCCCAGCCATCACAGGGGCCATCTCAGGGGTTTACCCCAGCCATCACAGGGGCCATCTCAGGGGGTTACCCCTGCCATCACAGGGGCCATCTCAGGGGGTTACCCCAGCCATCACAGGGACCATCTCAGGGGGTTACCCCAGCCATCACAGGGGCCATCTCAGGGGGTTACCCCAGCCATTACAGGGGCAATCTCAGGGGTTTACCCCAGCCATCACAGGGATCATCTCAGGGGTTTACCCCAGCCATCACAGGGATCATCTCAGGGGTTTACCCCAGCCATCACAGGGATCATCTCAGGAGGTTACCCCAGCTATCACAGGGACCATCTCAGGGGGTTACCCCAGCTATCACAGGGGCCATCTCAGGGGGTTACCCCAGCCATCACAGGGGCTATCTCAGGGGGTTACCCCAGCCATCACAGGGATCATCTCAGGGGGTTACCCCAGCCATCACAGGGGCCATCTCAGGGGTTTACCCCAGCCATCACAGGGACCATCTCAGGGGGTTACCCCAGCCATCACAGGGACCATCTCAGGGGGTTACCCCAGCCATCACAGGGGCCATCTCAGGGGGTTACCCCAGCCATCACAGGGACCATCTCAGGGGGTTACCCCAGCCATTATAGTGGCAATCTCAGGGGGTTACCCCAGCCATTATAGTGGCAATCTCAGGGGTTTACCCCAGCCATCTCAGGGGTTTCGTCAGAGTGGAGTCTGGAGGTTTTCGTTAGTTCCTCGATTTGGCAACAATTTCGTGATCACAGTGGGTTTAGATGTTCTTTTTCTTTATAATCGCTCTGGTTTATCGGTGGTAGTACTAGATGGTTTAAATGTGGTTGTAGTCATCGCTTTCCCAGTGGTTGTAGTCATCTGTTCCCTAGTGGTTGTAGTCGTCGCTCTCCCAGTGGTTGTAGTCATCTGTTTCCTAGTGGTTGTAGTCATCGCTTTCCCAGTGGTTGTAGTCATCTGCTTCCTAGTGGTTGTAGTAATCGCTTTCCCAGTGGTTGTAGTCATCTGTTCCCTAGTGGTTGTGGTCATTGGTTTCCCAGTGGTTGTAGACATCTGTTTCCTAGTGGTTGTGGTCATTGGTTTCCCAGTGGTTGTAGTCATCTGTTCCCTAGTGGTTGTGGTCATTGGTTTCCCAGTGGTTGTAGTCATCTGTTCCCTAGTGGTTGTGGTCATTGGTTTCCCAGTGGTTGTAGACATCGGCTTCCTCAGTCATCGGTTCTCAGTGGTTGCAAGCATCGGTTTTTCAGTGGTTGTAGTAATCGGTTCCCAGTGGTTATAAGTGTCAGTTTTTCGACGGTTGAAGGCTCCGGTTTCCCAGTGGGCGTAAGAATAGTTTTTTTTTTTCAGTGGTTGCAGCCATGGGTATCCCAGTAGTTGTAGCCATCGATGTCCAAGTGGTTGTACTCATCAGTTTCCTAGTGGCTGTAGTCACCGGTCTCCCAGTGGTTGTAATAATGGACTTCCCAGTGGTCGTAGTCATCGGTTGTAGTATTCAAATGGGTGTTGTAACTAATTCAGGTGACGGTTTGTAGTACATGAGTACGACCTTTGAGCACAGCTGTTCAACCCTTGATCACGCTAGAGCTACCCTTGGGTATGATGGCCTGCCCTTTGACCTGACCCTTAATTTAGGCCTGTTTTTGCAATGGTTGTGGTAATTGGTTGTTGCTTTAATAGTAATGTGTTTGTTGGTTCCGATCAGGGTGGAATGGTTGGTTTGGTTTAATCGGTGGTTTGATAGTGGTTACGTTGCCTGGTTTAGCTATCAATAGTGGTAGTGGTGGCTGGTTTAAAAGTGGTTATTAAGGTTGGTTTGTAGTGGTTGTGCCGGCCGGTTTAGCAACAAATGCAGTGGTTGTAATGACGATGGTTGGTGCTGGTTGGTTTATGGTGACTGCAATGAAAGGTGGAGTAAAAGCTGCGTCGGTTGGCACAGGGTTGGTTACACTGGTCGCGTTAGTGGTGGCTGGTTTGGTTAGGCTAATGGTGGGTGGGTTGGTTAGGTTAGTGGCGGCTGGGTTAAGTTAGGTTACTGGTGGCTGGGTAGGCTAGGGTAGTGATGGTTGGGTTGGTTAGGTTAGTGGTGGCTGATTTGATTAGGTAAGTGGTAGTTGGGTTGATTAGGTTAGGTTAGGTTAGGTTAGGTTAGGTTAGGTTAGGTTAGGTTAGACTCACGGTGGCTGGACTGCTCAGGATAGTGGTGGCTGGATTGGCTGGGTTCGTGGTGTTTGTTGTGACGGTACGACCCTTGAGTACGACGGAACGACCCACTGGGGTGTGAGGGCCAGGCCTGTGACCCTACCCTTAAGGGTCACGCTCAAGGGCAGGCCTTCATCCTCAAGGATCACACATGCCACCGTCGTCCCTGAAGGGATTCACGTTCATGCTCAAGGGTCGTACCGTCGTGCTCAAGACTTACACCGTCGTGCTCAAGGGTTACACCGTCGTGCTCAAGGGCTACACTGTCGTGCTCAAGGGTTACACTGTCATGTCGTCGTTCTAAAGAAACCAGGAAGACGATCCGTTTCCTACAGGACGTTTCAGTACGCGTGGTCTGCTGGGGTGAGCCTGGACAGTGTTGGTCCTGCTGGGGTGATCCTGGACAGCAGTGGTCTGCTGGGGTGAGCCTGGACAGTGTTGGTCCTGCTGGGGTGATCCTGGACAGTGTTGGTCCTGCTGGGGTGATCCTGGATAGCAGTGGTCTGCTGGGGTGAGCCTGGACAGCAGTGGTCCTGCTGGGGTGAGCCTGGACAGTGTTGGTCCTGCTGGGGTGATCCTGGACAGCAGTGGTCCTGCTGGGGTGATCCTGGACAGTGTTGGTCCAGCTGGGGTGATCCTGGACAGTGCTGGTCCTGCTGGGGTGATCCTGGACAGTGCTGGTCCTGCTGGGGTGAGCCTGGACAGCAGTGGTCTGCTGGGGTGAGCCTGGACAGTGCTGGTCCTGCTGGGGTGATCCTGGACAGTGTTGGTCCTGCTGGGGTTAGCCTGGACAGCAGTGGTCTGCTGGGGTGAGCCTGGACAGTGTTGGTCCTGCTGGGGTGAGCCTGGACAGTGCTGGTCCAGGATATAAGGAAGCAGTGGCCTTGTGCAGCAATAATATAAAGACGACTGTCACTCAGATACCTGAGCTAATAAAATATAAAGGGGTTACTCATCTGGGGGTGCCGGAGGGTAACTCATTCGGTGTGCTGGAGGGTAACTTATGTGGGGTATCGAGGGATAACTCATCTAGGGTACCTGAGGGTACTTTATTTGGGGTGCCAGAAGGTAACTCATCTGGAATAACGAAGTGTAACTCATCTCGGGTACCTGAGGGTACTTTATCTGTGGCACCAGAGGGTAAATAATGTTGGGTACCGGAGGGGAACTCATCTGGAGTCTCAAGCTAGAGATACATGTATATACTCAGTAACAATCTATTTCTTATTTCATCAACTGGCTTTGTTATCATTTTTACCTTTATCATGAAAAACCATAATGCCTCTGACCTCTTCCGCTATGACAAATCGATTCAGAACCCAGTAGTCCACTGCTTTTATGTTTATATTCTCTGTAGATTCTCTGTGTAAAATGAAATTTTCGTGAAAAAGCGAGATGTTAAAAAGCAATATAAGAAAAAGATAAAACGTGATAGTAAGAAAATAGACGATAAAGAGAGGAAAAGAAATAATGAAAAATACGGGATCAGACATCTACATCTCTCTTCATGTAGAGAGAGAGAGAGAGAGAGAGAGAGAGAGAGAGAGAGAGAGAGAGAGAGAGAGAGAGAGAGAGAGAGAGAGAGAGAGAGAGAGAGAGAGAGAGAGAGAGAGAGAGGGAGGGGGAGGGGGTTCCCGTATTCCATCAGTGTGACGTCACTGGGGCAAGATTGTTCGTAACATCATCATAATCAACTCGTGTCTCTCCTACATGATCTCTTCAACGATGATGGTGAAGGTGAGGCGCATCTTGATCACTTTCTTTCACCAAACAGTTGTTGTGGTTCTAGTCTGAATATATAAAGTGTGGCGAGAGTAATGTCTGGAAAAGAGGTCATGTTTTGTCTATTCTCGAATCCCATGATGGTCTGCGCTCATGAAGAACAAGCAGGTGCCATTTTCCTCTTCCTCCTCCTTCCTTCTCCTTTCCTCCACCTCCACTGCCTACTCCTCCTCCTCCTCTTCCTTGCCCTCCTTTAACTATTTCCTCTGTTTACAAAGACCTAAATCCATAGATAAACTAAGAATAATAAGAAAATCTCGAGGGAAATTGAACTGTGGGGATATAATACCCCACCACCTGCAGCATTATCGTCTACCACCTGTAGCACCACCCTCCACCACCTGCTGCATTACCCTCCACCACCACCAGCACTACCCTCCACCACCTGCAGCATTACTCCCCACCACCTGCAACACCACCCTTCACCACTTGCAGCATTACCCTCCACCACCTGCAGCATTACTCCCTACCACCTGCAAACTAACTACCCACCACCATCTGCAGCACTACCCTCCACCACCTGCAGCATTACCCTCTACCACCTCAGCACTACCCTCCACCGCCTGCAGCACTGCCTTCCATCACCTGCAGCATTACTCCCCACCACCTGCAATACTACCCTCCACCACCTGCAGCGTTACCCTCCACCACCTGCAGCGTTACCCTCCACCACCTGCAGCGTTACCCTCCACCACCCGCAGCATTACCCTCTTCCGCCTGCAGCATTACTCTCCACTACCTGCATCACTACCCTCCACCACCTGCAGCATTACTCTCCACCACCCGCAGCATTACTCTCCACCACCACCAACCTTGCAGGGGAGGAGCCCTCCGCGCCACGGTGGTGGTGGTGTTGGTGGTGGTGGTGGGGGATCCTCCAGCACCCGCCCTGGCCGTCATCTTCCAGCAGACGTCCAGTAAAATGTTCCAGTTACGACGGGGGAGGATCGCGGGGGCCTGGCTAAGCGCTGGGTAAACAAACATGGCCCCGCACCCTGTACTTAGTCGGCCGTGTTCGCTTTTAATTAACTAATTATCATAAATCAGCCGTGTCACGTGGTCTCGCGTGTCCAGACCTCGACTGGAGCCTCCAGCGAGTGGTCTCCCAGGCCCCCGCCTAGGACGCCGGCAGCAGGTTTCCAGCGGCCACGGGCCAGCGGACGCCCTTCGAAGGTTTCCAACAGCAAAGGGATATTTGGAGGAGGCCAGACACAGTGTAAGTTTTTGTAAGGGGGCGGGTGGAATACCTGTTCTCTCTCATAGGCGGTGTATGCTCGTGGCCTGTACCCTCGTCTTCAGCGATTGTGTTAACTACAATAATATCTCCGGACGACCGGGCCATAAAGACGACCCCGAGTTCCAGCGCCGCTCTCGACGTTCGTCCCAAGCGCGGTAAGACCCATAGTTCGCCCTCCCTCACAACACGCGGATGGGCCCTTTGGCTAAGGGCTATTGAAATGCAAATTTTAATAATTATCAACTTGCTGGCGCATAAGCCATGACTGCATTTTAAAGAGCTGTCAGGGAGTCCAATCTGCAACATGATCTTGG
Organism: Panulirus ornatus; assembly: GCF_036320965.1. Taxonomy (NCBI): domain Eukaryota; kingdom Metazoa; phylum Arthropoda; class Malacostraca; order Decapoda; family Palinuridae; genus Panulirus; species Panulirus ornatus. The sequence continues at coordinate 23,353,637 of NC_092226.1, forward strand.
CTTGTTCAGCTACAGAGTCTCTGGTTGTTCGAACATGATGTATTGCACGCGTTGGGGCAGCCCCCTCGATGGCAGTGGTGGTGGAGGAAGAGGGAGGGAGAGGGGGCCACTGGTGGTGGTGGTGGAGAGGGGCTTGAATGTAGTGGGGGGGGGGGGGAGGCTGTCAGTGATGGCGAGACTACAAATGTTGGAGGATGACAGTCGTGGTCTAGTGGGGGGGGGAAAGGATGTGGTGATGGTGGTGGTGATGGTGCGGTGGTGAGGATGAGAGTACTGATGGAGACATATGGTGGTGAGGGAGATGGTTCTGAGGTGATGATAGGGGTATGCCGCCTACGATGGATATTGGAATAGTAATGGTGGGGGAGTTTTCCTCTGAGAAATGATGGAGAAAACGATGGTGATGGTGGTGAACGAATGATGGTGATGGTGGAGAATGAATGATGATGTTGGAAAGTGTGAAAGCTACTAACGACACAGGAAGTGATTGTGATGGGTGGAGCAGATAGGTGTGGTGATGACTGAGAACGTGACTGACTGACGAGCGAGACTGTAATGCTGGTGATGGTGCAACTCATGAGGTGATAATGAGGATAATGGTAGTGATGTTGGAGAGGAAATGCTGGTGATGAAAAATGGAGTGCAAAGGGGGGGTGCTAGTAGTCTCTCTCTCTCTCTCTCTCTCTCTCTCTCTCTCTCTCTCTCTCTCTCTCTCTCTCTCTCTATTTCTCTCTCTCTCTCTCTTCCTCTTCCATGTGGGACCCAGCTCTTCTGTTCCCCCCGGCGAGCGCTGCGTCTCCCGTCGTAACTCTCCTTATCTCCTGCTCCGTAATCAGCCATTGTAACTCGAGCCTGGCCGCATGATGGAGGTGAGAGGGGTCACTTCTGGGCAAGCGGGACAAACGACCCAGAGAAAATAGGCCGGAATAATGGCGGGAACCAGAGGGTGGAAGGATAAGCCAAGATGTACTGACACGGGGCAGTACTAACACGGGTAGTAACAGAGTAGTACTAACACGGGAAGTAACAGAGTAGTACCAACACGGGGCAGTACTAACACGGGTAGTAACAGAGTAGTACTAACACGGGGCAGTACTAACACGGGGTAGTACTAACACAGGTAGTAACAGAGTAGTACTAACACGGGGTAGTACGAACACGGGAAGTAACAGAGTAGTACTAACACGGGGTAGTACTAACACAGGTAGTAACAGAGTAGTACTAACACGGGGCAGTACTAACACGGGTAGTAACAGAGTAGTACTAACACGAGGTATTACTAACACGGGTAGTAACAGAGTAGTACTAACACGGGGTAGTACTAACACGGGTAGTAACAGAGTAGTACTGACACGGGGTAGCACTAACACGGGTAGTAACAGAGTAGTACTAACACGGGGTAGTACTAACACGGGTAGTAACAGAGTAGTACTGACACGGGGTAGTACTAACACGGGTAGTAACAGAGTAGTATTAAAACGGGGCAGTACTAACACGGGTAGTAACAGAGTAGTACTAACACGAGGTATTACTAACACGGGTAGTAATAGAGTAGTGCTAACACGGGGTAGTACTAACACGGGTAGTAACAGAGTAGTACTAACACGAGTAGTAAAAGGATAGCACTAACATGGGTAGTAACAGGGAAGTACTAACTCGGGGTAGCAATAGGGTAGTACCAAAAACGGGCAGTAACGAGGCAGTACTAACACGGGGCAGTAAGATGGTAGTACTAATACGGGACAGTAACAGGGGAGCATCAACACGGAGCAATAACAGGGCGGTACTAACACGGGGCAGTAACTGGGTAATACTAAAAAGGGGCAGTAACAGGGAAGTACTAAAAAATGGGGCAGTAACAGGGTAGTACTGATACGGAGCAGTAACAGGGTAGTATTAACACGGGGCAGTAACAGAGCAGTATGCACAACCTACACACGCTACAAGCTAGACTGTCATATCTGATGGTTTAGAGTCTGTAGAGGATGTACAGCAGATCTTGCGGTGGGCGTGGAAGGGAGGTAGAGGGAGGCAGCATGAGGGAGGGAGACGAGTGGATGAGGATAGAATGCAAGACGGTGCAGGGTCGAGGATGGCACAGAGGATAGGAGTCTCACCCGTCCATGACCAGTGCCAGATATCAACATCTGAACTACGCCAGGGAGAATCTACTGGGTAAAGTAACACCGGATTGCATAACCGGTCATACGTTGGTCTCTTATCTTTTCCAAGATTTTCTTTTAATCCAAGAATATCTTGGGTATCATTGCAACTTGATCTTACGTTGGTCAGGCCACATTTAGATTATGCGGTACAATTTTGGGCTCCGTACTATGCAGTTGATATAGAATGTTTAAGAGAAAGTACAAAATCGAATGACAAAAATGATCCCTGGAATTTGAAACCTCACTTATGAAGAAAGGTTAAAAAGACTGAATTTACACTCACTTAAGAGGAGGAGGGCGAGAGGGGAATTGACTCAAGTTTTTAAATGGGTGAAGGGCATGTACAGCAGATACATGAATAAAGTTCTTAGAATGGCACCACCGTATAGGACATGAAACAATGGATATAAATTAGAAAAAAATAGATTCAAGTCGGACGTGGGTAAATATTGGCTCGGGAATAGGGCACTAGATTTATGGAACAAGCTGCCAAGTACAGTAGTGGAAGCTAGGTCTTTAGGTAGCTTTAAACGAAGGTTGGATAATGTGTTTATGGGTTCAGGAGGTTGGTTGTAAGGTGGACAGGTTCAGGATCTGCCTTACTTGGGCCAATAGGCCTCTTGCAGAGTCCTCAGTTTTAATGTTCTTTGTTCTTTATATATATATATATATATAGTAAATCACATACAAACGTGAAGCGCTGACATGAGAAATCTTGCTGGAAACATAACTCCAAGCTTGCGACTGTATTTCAAGACATTTTCAAAGATACAGTCAACATGAAGAAGAGAATATACATAAAAAACCAGCCCACACCACAGCTGAGGAAACAAGGAACAGTTGATCTCAGAAACAAGGAACAGTAGACCAGAACGGTAGAGTGACCTGTCTCTACCTGGCAAAGGACGTCAGGTCAGCTACTGCTTTCTTAATTGAACCACATTTCAAACAAAGATTTCATTTAAGATATCATCTAATATACACATTCTTTCATTCATGTTTATGGTGCTGTTAACTTTGATAAGAGAGGTATCAACAATAAACCTTTCTATAAGCGACACACGAGGGTAAACGATTTTTGACTCCCCACAATTCATTGGATGTGAATAACCTTCTACGTGTTTGAATATTGAGCTGATTCCGAGGTCGTCCCTACAGAATATTCATGCTGCTGAATCCTTTCCTTTAAGGTTTTACCCGTTTAGCCAATACTCATGAAAAGCCTGTAATAAGATGCATTGACCAAATGGGTAAATCTTTAAAGACGATGCAGCAGGGTAAATATTCTGTAAGACAGCTTCGGGATCAAATTCAATATTCAAACATAGAGAAGATTATTCACATCCAATGAACTGAGGGAGTCCAAAAGCTGTTTACCCTTGTGTATCACTTACTGAAAGGCTTATTGTTGAATCTTCTCTTATCAAAGTTAACAGTACTCTGCATATGGATGAAGGAATGTATAAAGTAGATAATATCTTCATGAAGTCTGTGTTGAAATGTGGTATAATTAAGAAAGCAGTAGGTGACCTGACGTCCCTTGCCAGGTAAAGGGACAGGTCACTTTCCCGTCCTGGTCCAGATGTTTCCCTGACCAACTGTTCCTTGTCTTCAGCTGTGGTGTGGGCTGGTTTCGTGTATATAGTCTCTTCATGTTGCCTCCATATCCCTGAAAATAGCTTGAAATACAGTCGAAAGCTTGGAACTTTTGTTTTCATCATTCCACCCAACGCACACACACACACACAGACACACACACACACACACACACACACACACACACACACACACACATATATATATCATATATATATATATATATATATATATATATATATATATATATATATATATATATATATACACTCATATACACAACCACAACACACTAAAATGAAGTTATAAACGAACATTGTGTTGTGTGTTGTGGTAGACTATGAAAACAACAGAAATGACAATAGAGAGTTATTACCAATATCTTTAACGTGTCTGCTCACTACAGAGTGGGACTTAAACACTCGCAGAGCCTTATACCTTGAACTATATTTACTATCGTGCCGTGTTTTATCTTTTAATTCGTAGTCTGCATTCACAGTTCCATCATGGAGAGCATTTCTTTTACTTACAACTGACTTGCCACAGAGGTGCTTCACTACATCTTTTCTTTTTTAGCTTCATGTTATGACGTACCATTACTCTTTCTTTTTATCTTTAAAGGAACTTTTCACTGGTCGACACTGTCAGTTTGTATAAGAAACTTGAAGGTTACATTTAGGTAAACCCCTAATTCTTCGCTCCTCTATGGTGGGGCAAAGTTATAATCTCCAACTTCCCTTTGTAACTCATACCTCATACTTCAGGCAATCACCCCTGTTGCCCTTCACGGGACTTCCTGTATGTTCCTTTATATACGGTAAACAAACTCAAGATACATACGCTAACTTGGGTCAGCTATCAACTCTAAACAGTTTATGGAGGACTTCTTTACTCCTGTGCTTATGTACAATTCTAATGTCAACCAACAGATGATTTACCTCTTGTTAAATTCTCCCAAGGTGTTCTAGCGATATCTGGAGTACAATGTCGACCCCAACATCTCTTCTACGCACACTCAGTGTTTCCCGCCACACACACACACATACGTCAAGAGAGGCAACGGTCCTCAGGCGACACGCTCTTGGTAACCCCCAACCCTATTACAAAAAGTTGCTCCTCTGACGTACGTCTTCTGTTGCCTTCCACTATTCGATCCACCGGAAAAATGTCTCTCCCTTATGCCTGTCTTGAAATCCAGTTTCTTTATCAACCTGCTGTTAGGGACGATGTCAAACGCCTTCTGCCACTCCAAGAATATACAATCCACCCATTACCCTCATCTGTTTAGAGATTCTGATGCAAAGAGAAAGCAATGTAGATGAAATGATTTTGGTGAAGTTGATGACTCTATGGTGAAGGTAATGAGATCATGGTGGAGGTAGTGAGAGAATGTGTTGCGGTTGGGGAGAAATAATGGTAAGATCGCACTGGCGACTATGGTGAGTCCAGTGGGAGGGAAGCTGCTTAAAGAACAATGCCAAGATGGACCTGAAAGATTGTGTGTGTGTGTGTGTGTGTGTGTGTGTGTGTGTTGGCAAGCGCTGTTTAGTCATCAGTATGGAGGGAACAGAGGAATGAAATATAGAGGGCTGGGGGAAATCAGTATGGAGTAATACAGAAAACAAATACAGAAGGCTGAGGGAAGCATAATAACGCGTACCAATGGCATTACGAAGGCAACGGAGAGCAGTAAGGAGTTTAAAGACGCGAGAAGGATATAAGAAAAGGGTTTATTGATAGTAAATAGATTCATGTGTAGATGAGTATGGATGATAGTAGAAGCAATGGGTAACAGCACGGGTGTGGAAGACAATTCGGAGTCTGATATATAAGAAACGTAAGAAAGACATAAAGAAGATTATTGTACTAAAACAGATACATGGGAGGTTCTTTAATGAAAGATATTCCTGTACAGGAGACAGAATGAAGCGAAGGTGAGGAATGTACGTAAGGTAACGAGGAATTAAGAGGCCAGGTGAATAGTAACAACATCAAGGAATAAAATATATACGATACCAGCGAATAAGAAAGGTAAGGATAGGAATAAGTAGATTATGATAAGGAAGAGGGTATGAAGAGAGAGAGAGAGGTGAGGGATACAGAGATATCAGGGTAGCGGAAGGGCATGGTCGAGAGACTGAAGAGAGAGGTGAGGGATGCAGAGACTTCAGGGTGGAGGAAGGGCATGGTCGAGAGACTGATGTGTAAGTAGAGGATTAAATAGGGTGTGCAAGACGATGAGAAGATTAGTTCTCAAGTCATCGAGTAAAGACGGGACACTGAGGGACGGTGAGTGTCTCTGCTGCTTGTGTTTTTGGAGGAAGGAGGCAGCAACTGAAGGAAGGAGGCAGCAACTGAAGGAAGGAGGAAGGGTGGGGGGGAGGGGATATTCAGGATGCTTGACACGTCCCTGTCACAAAGCACCACCTCATGACCTTAATTATGTGTCATGCAGCGTCAGATCATGACGCTACGGTACATCTTGTGTGAGACGGCAACACAGTGTATCCTGTGTCTCAGTTTTCATCACGCTACACTGAATCCTGTATGAGCTTAAGACTCAGTATACCTCCTTTTGTAGGTATGATACACAGGTGTTTATTAAAACTACAATGGTGAGGTGCAATGGTACCTGCAGGTGTAGTACACAGGTGCGCAAATAAAACAACTCGACACTGCAGTACACCTGTACCAACTACCAGGTGTAATAAACAAATGTGCAGCAACACCACAACACTATGGTGCTCACGTACCAAGAGTTGTGGTCCACAGGTGTGTTAGTAATATACACCGTCACCTACTGGTGTAGAAACGAGAATATCACACACCCACACACACACACACACACACACACACACACCTCTGCTTAAAGCCACATCTCTTAATCACTACACAAACCAGCCATGAACTTTGTTATCTCTCGTTTCCAAAAAGGATGGTTATGTTCACGAAAAAATAGTTTAGATGTTTAAATGTTCGTTGGTTAGTTGGTTTGGGCTTTAGTCCTATCAACTGCCAGAGTCGTTAAAGGTCGTTAATGTCACGCTACTACATCCACCGAGGGAAAATAAATCCTTGAACACCATCATCAGGTGTTGAGGATAATTCTAACGCCACATACAGTCCCACTATGTGCATGAGAAGGTCCATAAAGCCACATACAGTCCCACTATGTGCATGAGAAGGTCCATAAAGCCACATACAGTCCCACTATGTGCATGAGAAGGTCCATAAAGCCACATACAGTCCCACTATGTGCATGAGAAGGTCCATAAAGCTACATACAGTCCCACTATGTGCATGAGAAGGTCCATAAAGCTACACACAGTCCCACTATGTGCATGAGAAGGTCCATAAAGCCACATACAGTCCCACTATGTGCATGAGAAGGTCCATAAAGCCACATACAGTCCCACTATGTGCATGAGAAGGTCCATAAAGCCACGTAGGGTTAAATGATCTACCTTACTGCACATTCGTGATGGAATCAAAAAAAAAAAATCATTTTACTTTTAGTAATAAAGTTCTTTTTTCTTGTCACATCTGTATGTGGGACATTCAAGGGAAACTGTACAACACAGTTATGATGAGCATAAGGATTGAGTGCCAGTGTTAGGGTTGAGTGAGCATAAGGATTGAGTGCCAGTGTTAGGGTTGAGTGAGCATAAGGATTGAGTGCCAGTGTTAGGGTTGAGTGAGCATAAGGATTGAGTGCCAGTGTTAGGGTTGAGTGAGCATAAGGATTGAGTGCCAGTGTTAGGGTTGAGTGAGCATAAGGATTGAGTGCCAGTGTTAGGGTTGAGTGAGCATAAGGATTGAGTGCCAGTGTTAGGGTTGAGTGAGCATAAGGATTGAGTGCCAGTGTTAGGGTTGAGTGAGCATAAGGATTGAGTGCCAGTGTTAGGGTTGAGTGAGCATAAGGATTGAGTGCCAGTGTTAGGGTTGAGTGAGCATAAGGATTGAGTGCCAGTGTTAGGGTTGAGTGAGCATAAGGATTGAGTGCCAGTGTTAGGGTTGAGTGAGCATAAGGATTGAGTGCCAGTGTTAGGGTTGAGTGAGCATAAGGATTGAGTGCCAGTGTTAGGGTTGAGTGAGCATAAGGATTGAGTGCCAGTGTTAGGGTTGAGTGAGCATAAGGATTGAGTGCCAGTGTTAGGGTTGAGTGAGCATAAGGATTGAGTGCCAGTGTTAGGGTTGAGTGAGCATAAGGATTGAGTGCCAGTGTTAGGGTTGAGTGAGCATAAGGATTGAGTGCCAGTGTTAGGGTTGAGTGAGCATAAGGATTGAGTGCCAGTGTTAGGGTTGAGTGAGCATAAGGATTGAGTGCCAGTGTTAGGGTTGAGTGAGCATAAGGATTGAGTGCCAGTGTTAGGGTTGAGTGAGCATAAGGATTGAGTGCCAGTGTTAGGGTTGAGTGAGCATAAGGATTGAGTGCCAGTGTTAGGGTTGAGTGAGCATAAGGATTGAGTGCCAGTGTTAGGGTTGAGTGAGCATAAGGATTGAGTGCCAGTGTTAGGGTTGAGTGAGCATAAGGATTGAGTGCCAGTGTTAGGGTTGAGTGAGCATAAGGATTGAGTGCCAGTGTTAGGGTTGAGTGAGCATAAGGATTGAGTGCCAGTGTTAGGGTTGAGTGAGCATAAGGATTGAGTGCCAGTGTTAGGGTTGAGTGAGCATAAGGATTGAGTGCCAGTGTTAGGGTTGAGTGAGCATAAGGATTGAGTGCCAGTGTTAGGGTTGAGTGAGCATAAGGATTGAGTGCCAGTGTTAGGGTTGAGTGAGCATAAGGATTGAGTGCCAGTGTTAGGGTTGAGTGAGCATAAGGATTGAGTGCCAGTGTTAGGGTTGAGTGAGCATAAGGATTGAGTGCCAGTGTTAGGGTTGAGTGAGCATAAGGATTGAGTGCCAGTGTTAGGGTTGAGTGAGCATAAGGATTGAGTGCCAGTGTTAGGGTTGAGTGAGCATAAGGATTGAGTGCCAGTGTTAGGGTTGAGTGAGCATAAGGATTGAGTGCCAGTGTTAGGGTTGAGTGAGCATAAGGATTGAGTGCCAGTGTTAGGGTTGAGTGAGCATAAGGATTGAGTGCCAGTGTTAGGGTTGAGTGAGCATAAGGATTGAGTGCCAGTGTTAGGGTTGAGTGAGCATAAGGATTGAGTGCCAGTGTTAGGGTTGAGTGAGCATAAGGATTGAGTGCCAGTGTTAGGGTTGAGTGAGCATAAGGATTGAGTGCCAGTGTTAGGGTTGAGTGAGCATAAGGATTGAGTGCCAGTGTTAGGGTTGAGTGAGCATAAGGATTGAGTGCCAGTGTTAGGGTTGAGTGAGCATAAGGATTGAGTGCCAGTGTTAGGGTTGAGTGAGCATAAGGATTGAGTGCCAGTGTTAGGGTTGAGTGAGCATAAGGATTGAGTGCCAGTGTTAGGGTTGAGTGAGCATAAGGATTGAGTGCCAGTGTTAGGGTTGAGTGAGCATAAGGATTGAGTGCCAGTGTTAGGGTTGAGTGAGCATAAGGATTGAGTGCCAGTGTTAGGGTTGAGTGAGCATAAGGATTGAGTGCCAGTGTTAGGGTTGAGTGAGCATAAGGATTGAGTGCCAGTGTTAGGGTTGAGTGAGCATAAGGATTGAGTGCCAGTGTTAGGGTTGAGTGAGCATAAGGATTGAGTGCCAGTGTTAGGGTTGAGTGAGCATAAGGATTGAGTGCCAGTGTTAGGGTTGAGTGAGCATAAGGATTGAGTGCCAGTGTTAGGGTTGAGTGAGCATAAGGATTGAGTGCCAGTGTTAGGGTTGAGTGAGCATAAGGATTGAGTGCCAGTGTTAGGGTTGAGTGAGCATAAGGATTGAGTGCCAGTGTTAGGGTTGAGTGAGCATAAGGATTGAGTGCCAGTGTTAGGGTTGAGTGAGCATAAGGATTGAGTGCCAGTGTTAGGGTTGAGTGAGCATAAGGATTGAGTGCCAGTGTTAGGGTTGAGTGAGCATAATGGTTGAGTGCGTGTTAGGGTTGAGTGAGCATAATGGTTGAGTGCGTGTTAGGGTTGAGTGAGCATAAGGATTGAGTGCCAGTGTTAGGGCTGAGTGAGCATAGGGATTGAGTGCCAGTGTCAGGGTTGAGTGAGCATAAGGATTGAGTGCCAGTGTTAGGGTTGAGTGAGCATAAGGATTGAGTGCCAGTGTTAGGGTTGAGTGAGCATAAGGATTGAGTGCCAGTGTTAGGGTTGAGTGAGCATAAGGATTGAGTGCCAGTGTTAGGGTTGAGTGAGCATAAGGATTGAGTGCCAGTGTTAGGGTTGAGTGAGCATAAGGATTGAGTGCCAGTGTTAGGGTTGAGTGAGCATAAGGATTGAGTGCCAGTGTTAGGGTTGAGTGAGCATAAGGATTGAGTGCCAGTGTTAGGGTTGAGTGAGCATAAGGATTGAGTGCCAGTGTTAGGGTTGAGTGAGCATAAGGATTGAGTGCCAGTGTTAGGGTTGAGTGAGCATAAGGATTGAGTGCCAGTGTTAGGGTTGAGTGAGCATAAGGATTGAGTGCCAGTGTTAGGGTTGAGTGAGCATAAGGATTGAGTGCCAGTGTTAGGGTTGAGTGAGCATAAGGATTGAGTGCCAGTGTTAGGGTTGAGTGAGCATAAGGATTGAGTGCCAGTGTTAGGGTTGAGTGAGCATAAGGATTGAGTGCCAGTGTTAGGGTTGAGTGAGCATAAGGATTGAGTGCCAGTGTTAGGGTTGAGTGAGCATAAGGATTGAGTGCCAGTGTTAGGGTTGAGTGAGCATAAGGATTGAGTGCCAGTGTTAGGGTTGAGTGAGCATAAGGATTGAGTGCCAGTGTTAGGGTTGAGTGAGCATAAGGATTGAGTGCCAGTGTTAGGGTTGAGTGAGCATAAGGATTGAGTGCCAGTGTTAGGGTTGAGTGAGCATAAGGATTGAGTGCCAGTGTTAGGGTTGAGTGAGCATAAGGATTGAGTGCCAGTGTTAGGGTTGAGTGAGCATAAGGATTGAGTGCCAGTGTTAGGGTTGAGTGAGCATAAGGATTGAGTGCCAGTGTTAGGGTTGAGTGAGCATAAGGATTGAGTGCCAGTGTTAGGGTTGAGTGAGCATAAGGATTGAGTGCCAGTGTTAGGGTTGAGTGAGCATAAGGATTGAGTGCCAGTGTTAGGGTTGAGTGAGCATAAGGATTGAGTGCCAGTGTTAGGGTTGAGTGAGCATAAGGATTGAGTGCCAGTGTTAGGGTTGAGTGAGCATAAGGATTGAGTGCCAGTGTTAGGGTTGAGTGAGCATAAGGATTGAGTGCCAGTGTTAGGGTTGAGTGAGCATAAGGATTGAGTGCCAGTGTTAGGGTTGAGTGAGCATAAGGATTGAGTGCCAGTGTTAGGGTTGAGTGAGCATAAGGATTGAGTGCCAGTGTTAGGGTTGAGTGAGCATAAGGATTGAGTGCCAGTGTTAGGGTTGAGTGAGCATAAGGATTGAGTGCCAGTGTTAGGGTTGAGTGAGCATAAGGATTGAGTGCCAGTGTTAGTGTTGAGTGAGCATAATGGTTGAGTGCGTGTTAGGGTTGAGTGAGCATAAGGATTGAGTGCCAGTGTTAGGGTTGAGTGAGCATAAGGATTGAGTGCCAGTGTTAGGGTTGAGTGAGCATAAGGATTGAGTGCCAGTGTTAGGGTTGAGTGAGCATAAGGATTGAGTGCGTGTTAGGGTTGAGTGAGCATAAGGATTGAGTGCCAGTGTTAGGGTTGAGTGAGCATAGGGATTGAGTGCCAGTGTTAGGGTTGAGTGAGCATAAGGACTGAGTGAGCAAGGATTGAGTGCCAGTGTTAGGGTTGAGTGAGCAAGGATTGAGTGCCAGTGTTAAGGTTGAGTGAGCATAAGGATTGCTTGCCAGTGTTAGAGTTGAGTGAGCATAAGGACTGAGTGAGCAAGGATTGAGTGCCAGTGTTAGGGTTGAGTGAGCAAGGATTGAGTGCCAGTGTTAAGGTTGAGTGAGCATAAGGATTGATTGCCAGTGTTAGAGTTGAGTGAGCATAAGGACTGAGTGAGCAAGGATTGAGTGCCAGTGTTAGGGTTGAGTGAGCAAGGATTGAGTGCCAGTGTTAGGGTTGAGTCAGCATAAGGATTGAGTGACAGTGTTAGGGTTGAGTGAGCATAAGGATTGAGCGCCAGTGTTAGGGTTGAGTGAGCATAATGATTGAGCGCCAGTGTTAGGGTTGAGTGAGCATAAGGATTGAGTGCAAGTGTTAGGGTTGAGTCAGCATAAGGATTGAGTGACAGTGTTAGGGTTGAGTGAGCATAAGGATTGAGCGCCAGTGTTAGGGTTGAGTGAGCATAAGGATTGAGTGCAAGTGTTAGGGTTGAGTCAGCATAAGGATTGAGTGACAGTGTTAGGGTTGAGTGAGCATAAGGATTGAGCGCCAGTGTTAGGGTTGAGTGAGCATAAGGATTGAGTGCAAGTGTTAGGGTTGAGTGAGCGTAAGGATTGAGTGCCAGTGTTAGGTTGAGTGAGTATAAGGATTGAGTGCCAGTGTTAGGGTTGAGTGAGCATAAGGAGTGAGTGCCAGTGTTAGGGTTGAGTGAGTATAAAGGTTGAGTGCCAGTGTTAGGGTTGAGTGAGTATAAGGATTGAGTGCCAGTGTTAGGGTTGAGTGAGTATAAGGGTTGAATGCCAGCGTTAGGGTTGAGTGAGCATAAGGATTGAGTGCCAGTGTTAGGGTTGAGTGAGTATAAGGTTTGAGTACCAGTGTAGGTTTTGAGTGAGTGTAATGGTTGAGTGCCAGTATTAGGGTTGAAAGTGTCTAAACCATGTGCTAGCTTATGGGTCGAATATTGGTGCAAGCGTTGAGTGGGAGTGTAAAGATCGTGCGAGTGCTTTACAAGAGTGGTGTTATAAGGGCTGAGTGCAAGTACAAGGGATAAGGAAGGGTCTTTGAGAGGGCTGAGTGCGAGCGTAAGGAAGCGCAAGATATGAGTGGGAAGTGGAAGGGATGAGTGGGGGTCTAAATCCAAAGTCCATTGCTCTCCTTGTCCAGAGACGAAGTCCACTGTTCTCCTGGTCATAACACAGAGGTTAGGATGTGAGGGAAGGATGACTGTGTGTGGGTATGGACTGACAAGGGGTGTGGACCATTATGGGAGGTGGGTGTGGGTGTGAGCCCCTGTGGGAGGGGGGATGTGAACCACTGTGGGAGGGGGGTGTGGACCACTGTGGGAGGGAAGTGTGGACCACTGTGGCAGGGGTGTGTGGGTGTGTGTGTGTGGGTGTGTGTGGGGGGGTATGGATAATGGTCGATAAGGAACTAATGGCCCTTGGGCCCAACCTCTGCCCTTCTCCAACCCCCCACACTGCACAGCACGGAGTCAAACGTCACTATGTAACAGTAGACCACAGAACCACTGTATGCTTCAGAAGACATGAATACCCACTGGGTATTCATCTGATGTACTGTGCAACAAGATAGACAGTTTGCGATATTTCTTCTTTTCTGCTGCGAACTCGTCTATCGAATCAGATGAGAAGAAAAGAGAGAGAGAGAGAGAGAGAGAGAGAGAGAGAGAGAGAGAGAGAGAGAGAGAGAGAGAGAGAGAGAGAGAGAGAGAGAGAGTAATATTCTTCTGGTCAGCCGACTGTGCCTCGCGCGGTTCTACAAGTGTTGTTGACATCTGATTCGGGAGCGGGAGCTCGAGCGCAACGATCACTTTTTCTACGACGGATCTTAGATGAAAGGGAACACAGTCGTGGACAGAAGTGATAAGAACCACACGTCATCCATGAACTGAACATCAGGTGTGCAACACGTACCCTAGTCCCTTCAAAGGGTCTTCCTCCCCCTCCCTTATCATCGGCTGACGGAGGGGACTGAGGGACAGGGTCGTCGACTCCCTCCCCTGCCAACTGTCCTGAATTCAAGGTCTTTCATACTTACATCTACGTATACGACCAGTGCTGTCGGTCTGGGGCCACTGACCTGTCTTCAAGTGTTCCTACATCATGTACAGACGAGCCTATCCCACTATCCCGGACATTAGAGCCACTTTTCCCCCCCTCAGAGCACCCAGGAGCCCCACTTATTGTTCCCGGTCTTTAGGCTCGAACCCAGGCAGAATACTGTATAATTCATCCCTGGGTATGTGCAGGTGGGGGAAATGGGCTGGTGGGGGTATGTACAGGTGGGGGTATGTGCAGGTGGGGGAAATGGGCTGGTGTGGGTATGTGCAGGTAAGGGTATGTGCAGGTGGGGGGTATGTGCAGGTGGAAGTGCATGCAGGTGGGAGTGATTTAGACAGATTTTTTTTTCCCACTAGAGTGGCGACTCTACCGTGCACTCCTACCCATCCTGTGGGTTGCGGCGCAAAAGAGGACACACAGAGTACACAAAGGGTCGAGGGACTTAAGGGAGGGGGTGGCTCACTCAATGATTAACATTACAAGTTACATAGCAAGTGGAATGTTTACAAGGATTACGCAACATGGTATGAATTATTCAACAATTTACACGTTAAGTCAACTACTGACAAAGGTTGAGCAGCAATGAATGGATTTATTCAGCAAGGTATACAATATATGACCTACTTACAACAGGTTAAGTTTGGATACTTATTTTTGGTTTCTGAGGTAAAACACTGCGGGGCTACGGACAGGTGTGGGGGTCTGGGGTGTATGATAGGAGGGGAAGTGTGGGTGGGAGCTTTGGTGGGTAGAGTTGTAGGTGGGTGAGAGGGTGAACAGTGGTAACAAGTTGTTGAGTAGGTTACAACAGTTAAGAGGACGTGAATGGAAGAGTGAGAGTGGTGAGTGGGGTGCACGATGTGGAGAGATGAGTGGAGGGCATGGCGTGGAGGGTTCAGTGGGGAGCTTGGTGTGCAGGAATGAGTAGAGGGATTAGCGTGGAAGAATGAGTGGGGGAGCTTGCCGTGGGGGAATGAGTGGGGAGAACAGCAGGGAAAATGAATGGGGAGCTTGGGGAAAGAGAGAAGAGAGAGAGAGAGAGAGAGAGAGAGAGAGAGAGAGAGAGAGAGAGAGAGAGAGAGAGAGAGAGAGAGAGAGAGACGAGTGCACAGCATGACGAAGTGGACAGCATGGGTGGGGTTGGGAGTTTGTAGGGGGATTGGTCTCGCTGGTCAGGTAGTGGGTGGTGGGACAGGTGAACCGGGGGAAGGGAGCCACCCAAGCCAAGCCATGATAGATCACGCCTCTCTAATGAGTTCCTTTAGTATGGTGTGTTCACCTGGCGTGCTTACCTGTTGTGTTCACCTGGTGTGTTTACGTGGTGTGTTCACTTGCCGGGTTCACGTGTGTTTATGTGGTGCTTTTACCTGGTTTGTTCATTTGGTGTGTTCGCCTAGTGTGTTCACCTAGTGCGTTCAACAGATGTGTTCACCTGGCGTGTTCATCTGGTGTGTTCGTGCCTGCTGTCTGTTGCTCCTGGGTCTTCCTGTTGGAGGAGCGTTGGTGGAGGTAACAGGTCACTGTGACACAAGAGATGGTGACGCTTGTAACAAGACCTTCTGTTGGTTCGAGCTGACGCAGTTATGTTGTAGATGACAGCATCTATAGCTGTGTGGTAGTTGTCCCAGCAGCTGGTAGTAGAATATAGCTGCGAGGTAGTTCTTCAGCCGATGATGGTAACTGCAGATGTGTGGTGGTTCGTCAGTAGATGATGGTAACTATAGCTGTGTGGTAGTTCTACAGTAGTTGATAGTACCTAGAGCTGTGTGGCAGTTCTGCAGTTAATAGTAGATATAGCTGTGGCGTGAGCAGTAGTACTTTTGCAGCAGGTGAGCAGGTTTAGCTGTGAAAGTTCTTCAGCAATAAGAATGGCCTTAGCTGTGGTAGTTATGTAGTAGACGCCAGTCGATCTAGTTGTAGAGGGTGAGGGGTCTGCAGTAGATAACATTAGATCTAACTGTGCTTGGTCTGGAGTAGATGACAGCAGATCTAGCTGTGGTAAGTCTGGAGTAGATGACAGCAGATCTAGCTGTGGTAAGTCTGGAGTAGATGACAGTACATCTAGCTGTGGTAAGTCTGGAGTAGATGACAGCAGATCTAGCTGTGGTAGGTCTGGAGTAGATGACAGCAAATCTAGCTGTGGTAGGTCTGGAGTAGATGACAGCAGTCTAACTGTGGTAAGTCTGGAGTAGATGACAGCAGATCTAGCTGTGGTAGGTCTGGAGTACATGTCATCAGGTCTGAGCTGTGGTAGGTCTGGAGTAGATGACAACAGGTCTGACTGTGGCAGGTGTGGACATAGATGACAGCAGGGGTTGTGGTAATTGCCACAAGACAGATTGTATTAGCAGTGGTTGTAGCAGTGATAACACACGTACCAGCTGGAGTGGTGGGCAGAATAGAGAACAGTACTGGTTATTATGATAACCAATATGGTATAAATCAAACGACCCTAACAAAAAGTTGCGGTGGTTGCTACCAGTAGCTGGTAGAGTGGACGACCATTCTAGGGCTGATATGGTAGTTTGAGATGTAATGTCTCCACCAAGGAAGGAGTGAGAGACAAAAGAATGTATAGATGATGATGATGATGATGATGATGATGATGATGAAGGAAGAAAGAAAGAAGAAGAAGAGGAAGAGGGGATAACTAAGCAATTGAAAATGATACAGTCCCGCACGAACGCCACCTTTATCTAAGCACTACCTGTAGGAGCGGCACTGCCTCGGCCTCCACTCCTCCAGGAGCGGGGCACACTGTGGCCGATACAGCGTTGGGAAGGACGAGAGGTGCGTCATGTGTGCGGATGAGAGCCAGTGCCAGGCCTTCGCGACACGGTGGAACGATGCCAAGTTCTCGACGGCTTCAAGTCGCAAAGATTTCCTGCAACAGTTTGGTCCATTAACAGGAACACATCCTCATGTAATTGCAATATTCTCGGTCATCATCTTGAATTTGACTAGTGGCCCAAATATCGCTGCTTCAACTCTGCGAGGCTGTTCAACACCGCGAAGATCGGCCGCTCTAAAGGTTCTGTTCGTCCTCATTAGGAGACATGATGAGGTAATGAGATTGAGAAGTGTGAATGAGAGACAGGTAAAAGGGTTAAGAAGAGGGGAAAATGAGGTGGAGGGGGGATGATCCCCTGGCCCTCCCCCGAGCCCCCAGCACACCACACACACACCCTCCTTGATGCCAGTCCGGGCTGCTGGAGGCTGAGGGCTACTAATCAGGGCCGACCTTAATATACGTTGATGAAGGTATTATGAGAGCTAATGGAGGCGCCCCTGGTGAGCCAGAGTGGTGGGCCGGCCACAGTGAGACGTTCAGGGGGGAGGGTCGGTGAGGGCGTGGGGCGAGAGGAGGGAGGGCACAGGATGGAAGAGGGGGCTGGGCAGGGTTTGGTAGAGAAAATAAGCGAGGGTTGAGCAGGGTTTGGGTGAGTGGCAGGGGAGAGGGAGTGAGAGGAAGTAAGGGATAGCAAGGTGTGGGCTAGGGGCAGGGGAGATTGAGGGAGAAAGAAGGAAGTGAGGGCTAGCAAGGTGTGGACTAGGGGCATGGGAGAGGGATACGGGACTAGCAGTTAACCAGGGTAGTTAGAGAGAGGAGTAGCAGATTCAGGCATTTGTTTATGGTATTCATGATATTTCCTCTAGTTTACACCACTAACGTTCAGCCTCATAACCCTCCCCAACCGCGAGATCCCACAGGTGTCTCGGCAACGTCAGTGAGGACAGCAAGGGTAGAGTTAAGAGGTCATGTGGCCAAAAGCCAGAAAAAAACAAAAGGAAAATACATTAACCATTGTGGCAACAAGCGCAAACATCAGCCTGCATGCCTAGAGGTGGCTGGGTGTGGTAAGGCGACGTGAGGCACGGCTTGCGGCGGTGAGGCTGGTTGTGGTGGGGCTGCATGAGGCAGGAATGGTGATGGTGGTGCTGTATGAGGCACTGCTGGCGGCAGCGAGGCTGCATGAGGCAAGGTCTGGAGACACACTGTAGCAGGTCCCCTGCTGAGGGGGATCTCTCACCTACAGTCCACCCAGGGAGGCCTCAGGCGGATAGTAAATCCTGAAGTTAAATGTTGGCCTCTTCTGAGGCGACTGGCCTCCCCCAGAGACCGGATGGAAAGTCTAGGCACCAGACGGCTCCCCGTGGAAGCCATGTAGCGTCGACTAATGAAGAAGTTTCTTCAGCCGAATGGGTTCCCCATTGCGCGAACTGGATTCACTAAATACCACCTGGCAACGGCAATGGCTATGTGGACCCCAGTGTCTACCTGTCAACCCATGAAACTTGCTCTTGATCTAGAAGCCAACTCTGACCCTGCTGGCCGACTATCACACCACAGTCCACTCCCTACAGTGAAGGTCAGCTGTCATTTCTCGAGCTGAGGTGTCACTCTAGAGACGAGCGAGCATTCCTTGAGGCCACATTCCAGCCCAAAGGAGCCAGCCGGTGCCCTCAAAACCCAACTGGTTTCTTCCAGAGGTCAGGTGACGATCCTTGGAGGCCAGTTAACATCTGGGGCCACTAACATGGTCCGCCTAAGATTGTGACGCCCTAGACAGGCCGTGACAGGATGAGCATGAGGGGCACAATACATCTGGCTGGGTGTTGTAGGTACGAATCAAATCATTCGGAGGCTGTGACTTACTGTACGGATCAGACGATACTTTAAGAGGCGAAGTAGTACCTCTAGAGAACGTGAGAAACGTACAGCGGCCACAGAGTATGGCATTAACGCTGCGACGAGCAGAACCAGCTGCTCGTTGTCAGCAGTTGACCTAAGGATGACCCACGAGAGGGTCAAGCACAGAAAACCAGACAAGAGGTTATGTACAAGTGAAGACCAGAGAGTCAAGTACAGGTGCTGGCCAAAAGGCCACGTAAAGGGTCAAGTACAGGCGTAGACCAGAGGGCCAAGCACTTGTTTAAAGACCAGAGGGTCAGGTGCAGGTGTTTACAGGAGGGTAAAGTCGAGGTGAAGACTAGAGAGTCAAGTTCAGGTGTCGACCAGATATTAAAGTGTTAGTGTAGACCAGGTGGTCAAGTATAAGTGTAGACCAGAGGATCAAACACAGGTGTAAACCAGAGGATCAAGCACAGGTGTAGACCAGAGGGCCAGGTACGGGTATACGTACACCTGCCAGAGGTGATCATGCGTATGTGTGTGTGTGTGTGTGCGTGTGTGTGTGTGTGGGTCACCAACAAGGAACATATCAGAGATTCAGGGGCAGGCAGATGCCAGAGATTCCCGTATAAATATATGCCACAAACATGCGGGGCAAACATATGCCAGGAGTCCCCCTTAAATATTCATGTGGGGGAGGTTCACAGTCGCTAATCACGAAAGAAATACATACAAAAGAATACCAATCATATTCTGCATTCTGTTAAAAAGTCTCCACTCAAGAAAATCCCACAGAAAACACAAGTTACCATAAATTCTAGATCTATCGCTTACTGATGCTATAATGTTTCGATCGGACTTTATCGCAACATACTACTATAGCATGTCTATGTACACGACCACCACTTGTTCCACTAGTAACCTCACACTACAGGCTCTCCCGACTACCTGTTATAAGTGGGTAGAATGATGAGGTGTAAGTAGGAAAGAGTTTCGTGACGACCTACACATTCGACCTCACGTTATATGTGAACTTGAAACCCTTCGTCGACGACTCCGTCAGGGCGGGAGCTAGATCGTGGTGCTCTCCTACGGATAGGTCACAGCGGGAAGGAAACATGGGGCGTGTTACGGGTGTGTGACAGGAAGGTTGGTGACGGTAGAAAGAAGGGTGAGTGTTACAGGTGTGTGTGTGTGTGTGTGTGTGTGTGTGTGACGGGGAGGTTAGTCACACTGAGTAGTAGAAGTGTTATGGGCTTGTAGTGGGTGGGTTAGTCACAATATTTTTTGGCGGTGTTACAGGTGTGTGACGGGAAGTTTGGTTACACTGTGTGATGGGGTTGTTACGGATACGTGGCAGGCAGGTTGATCATATTGCAGTAGGAGTGTTACAGATGTGTAACGGGAGTGTTAGTCACACTGTGTGACAGGGTTGTTTCGGGTGTGTGACGCAGGCAGATGTGGTAAGGGCGTCATGGCCATATATTTCGTTGACCTTTTGTTCAGTTTTAAAACCCTAGAAATTCTGCCAATGGCAGGGCTAGCGCGTAGTGCTCGCCGCAGGAAAATCTAAAGCTCCGTAGAATGTCATTTGAGCGACGTGTGGTCAAGTGCCACGTGTGAGATAGAGAGATTGTGTGGCTGTAGACCGAAGGCCACCCAGCCCACGCGTAGGAAAGGCAGACAGATAAGACAGCTACCTTGGTCAAGGGAGTCGCACTTGACAGGCACTGAAATGCTGGGTCATTGGGCAGTCGTCATTAACCCTCCCTAACAACCAGGCGGGCAGCACTGTTAATATATACTGTCCTCTATGAGAGAGAGAGAGAGAGAGAGAGAGAGAGAGAGAGAGAGAGAGAGAGAGAGAGAGAGAGAGAGAGAGAGAGAGAGAGAATTATAAATAGAAATGATTAAAGTCTCGACCGTGAAAGACTGAGAGAAGATAAGAAATATATAGTTTGCCCCGCCCTTTGACCTTTACTGGCCGGGCCAGAGGAATAGTGCACCTGCCACGCAACGCTGAAATCCCTCCATATACACGACGAAGAGAAACAAAAAATGCACAAGATAATGACATACGTGTCTTCAATGCATTCTGCAAGTCACCTTAACAAAAACGAACGGACAAATGTCAACCATTCGTCATGATTAGCATAAGTTTATCATTCTAATGTATATATATATATATATATATATATATATATATATATATATATATATATATATATATATATATATATATATATATATATATATATATATATATATATATATATATATATATATATATATATATATATATATATCTTATCCACACCCAGAGATGACAAATTTCATATATAGCAAGAGCTACGATATCATGTAAATATTAATATGCTGATATAAATCTGTTTCATAGTTATCCTGTCCTTGTAGGAAAAGTAAATAAAATTCCGTAAAATCTATATTGAATTCTAGAAGTGTGTGTGTGTGTGTGTGTGTGTGTGTGTGTGTGTGTGTGTAGCCGCAACACATGCTACCATTATTACTTCAGGTGGTCGAGGGAGGCGAGACGCGGCAACACTCCCCGCGACACCAGCAGGTGAGACTTGGCAACCTCGGCGTGAGGAATGGCCGGTCGCCGGTGGTCGGCTCCGAGACGAGCGAGCTGGCTCGGGCTGTCGCGCGCGTTTTCCTCTCTCTCTCTCTCTCTCTCTCTCTCTCTCTCTCTCTCTCTCTCTCTCTCTCTCTCTCTCTCTCTTCTTTTTATTAATATCTTGCGACTTGTTGGTGGTGCCTTGAGGTATCGAAGGGGGTTGAGGGTGAGGTGGGGGAGGGGGAAGACAGGTTTACAGCACATTATTCATCCCTCATCGTCCTGCTCGGTATTATTCACCGTGTAAAAAGCATCACGAGTGTTTTAAGTGTGGAAAAAGGAGAGAGAGAGAGAGAGAGAGAGAGAGAGAGAGAGAGAGAGAGAGAGAGAGAGAGAGAGAGAGAGAGTTAAGGGCTTACCCACAGATGTTTATTTTTGAATTTGACTCTACTTGAAAATGAAGGTAGGTACCTCTGGTGTTTCGGGAAGACGATTACTGAAGCCTAGAGCCTCTCTCTCTCTCTCTCTCTCTCTCTCTCTCTCTCTCTCTCTCTCTCTCTCTCTCTCTCTCTCTCTCTCTCTTCTCTCTCTCTCTCTCTCCTCCTGCAAGACGATGGAGGACATGATGGCAGCTTGAGGACGCAGGTAAGGCCGCGATGACACATCGATATCTTAACGGCCACTTTCGTTCTGTTATGATGGCTGCTCATAAATGTCGGGGATATAGAGTGGTGGGTTCACCCCAGAGGTTAGTGTACACGAGCCATAAGGACGGTCAACTTAATGTACACGAGCCATAAGGATGGTCAAGTTAGTGTACACGAGCCATAAGGACGGTCAGGTTAGTGTACACGAACCATAAGGTCGGTCAAGTTAGTGTACACGAGCCATAAGGACGGTCAAGTTAGTGTACACGAGCCACAAGGACGGTCAAGTTAGTGTACACGAGCCATAAGGACGGTCAAGTTAGTGTACACGAGCCATAAGGACGGTCAGGTTAGTGTACACGAGCCATAAGGACGGTCAAGTTAGTGTACACGAGCCATAAGGACGGTCAAGTTAGTGTACACGAGCCATAAGGTCGGTCAAGTTAGTGTACACGAGCCATAAGGACGGTCAAGTTAGTGTACACGAGCCACAAGGACGGTCAAGTTAGTGTACACGAGCCATAAGGACGGTCAACTTAATGTACACGAGCCATAAGGACGGTCAAGTTAGTGTACACGAGCCATAAGGACGGTCAAGTTAGTGCACACGAGCCATAAGGACGGTCAAGTTAGTGTACACGAGCCATAAAGACGGTCAAGTTAGTGTACACGAGCCATAAGGACGGTCAAGTTAGTGTACACGGGCCATAAGGACGGTCAAGTTAGTATACACTCGTAAGACCACCACACACCCAGAGATTTAAGTGCTTGACCAACACCAACACGACGAACTAATGGGACACGACGACACGGCGATTTAGCCGTACACGGCCAACACGACGATTTAACTACACACGACAACACAGTAATGAAACGACAGGGCCAACACGGCGACTCAGCTGTGTGTGACCGGCTCTGCTAGGTGGGTGTACGTACACTGACAACAGACTGAACAAGCGTGTACGGCCTGGAGGACTATATACATGGCCAACAGGGACCGGAGAGTGAACACGGCTGACATAGCCACATAAGGTGTACACACGGATGACAGAGCCACATAAGGTGCACACACGGCTGACAGAGCCACATAAGGTGCACACACGGCTGACAGAGCCACATAAGGTGCACACACGGCTGACAGAGCCACATGAGGTGCACACACTGCCGACAGAGCCACATAAGGCGCAAACATTACCGAAAGAGCCACATAAGGTGCACACACGTCTGACAGAGCCACATAAGGTGCACACACGGCTGACAGAGCCACATGAGGTGCACACACTGCCGACAGAGCCACATAAGGCGCAAACATTACCGAAAGAGCCACATAAGGTGCACACACGGCTGACAGAGCCACATAAGGTGCACACACGGCTGACAGAGCCACATGAGGTGCACACACGGCTAACAGACACACATAAGGCGCACACATTGCCGACAGAGCCACATACACACGTCTGACAGAGCCACATAAGGTGCACACACGGCTGACAGAGCCACATAAGGTGCACACACGGCTGACAGGGCCACATAAGGTGCACACACGGCTGACAGAGCCACATAAGGTGCACACACGGCTGACAGAGCCACATGAGGTGCACACACGGCTGACAGAGCCACATGAGGTGCACACACTGCCGACAGAGCCACATAAGGCGCAAACATTACCGAAAGAGCCACATAAGGTGCACACACGGCTGACAGAGCCACATGAGGTGCACACACGGCTAACAGACACGCATAAGGCGCACACACTGCCGACAGAGCCACATACACACGTCTGACAGAGCCACATAAGGCGCACACATTACCGACAGAGCCACATAAGGTGCACACACGGCCGACAGGGCCACATAAGGTGCACACACGGCTGACAGAGCCACATAAGGTGCACACACGGCTGACAGAGCCACATGAGGTGCACACACGGCTGACAGAGCCACATGAGGTGCACACACTGCCGACAGAGCCACATAAGGCGCAAACATTACCGAAAGAGCCACATAAGGTGCACACACGGCTGACAGAGCCACATGAGGTGCACACACGGCTAACAGACACACATAAGGCGCACACACTGTCGACAGAGCCACATACACACGTCTGACAGAGCCACATAAGGCGCACAAATTACCGACAGAGCCACATAAGGTGCACACACGGCTGACAGAGCCACATAAGGCGCACATACGGCTGACAGAGCCACATAAGGTGTACACACGGCTGACAGAGCCACATAAGGCGCACACACGGATGATAGAGCCAGTGGCCAGTACTCCAGGATCAGTGGGGTAGTAGCCAGTACTCCGGATGAGTGGCACGACCCTTCTGATGAAGGTACGACCCTTGGTTACGATCATACAATTTTGAACACGGCAATGCGACCCTTAGGTTGAGTGGGGTAGTGGTCAATACTCCAGGATGAGTGGGGTAGTGGTCAGTACTCCAGGATGAGTGGGGTAGTGGTCAGTACTCCAGGATGAAAGGGATAGTGGCCAGTACTCCGGGATGAGTGGGGTAGTGGCCATTACTCCAGGATGAGTGGGGTAGTGGCCAGTACTCCGGGATGAGTGGGGTAGTGGACTGTACTCCGGGAGGAGTGGGGTAGTAGCCAGTACTCCGGGATGAGTGGGGTAGTGGCCAGCACTCCGGGATGAGTGGGGTAGTGGCCAGTACTACGGGATGAGTGGGGTAGTGGCCACTCTCCGGGATGAGTGGGATAGTGGCCAGTACTCCGGGATGAATGGGATAGTGGTCAGTACTCTGGTATGAGTGGGGTAGTGGCCAATACTCCGGGATGAGTGGGGTAGTGGCCAGTACTCTGGGATGAGTGGGGTAGTGGCCAGTACTCTGAGATGAGTGGGGTAGTGGCCAGTACTCTGAGATGAGTGGGGTAGTGGCCAGTACTCCGGGATGAGTGGGGTAGTGGCCAGTACTCCGGGATGAGTGGGGTAGTGGCCAGTACTCCGGGATGAGTGGGGTAGTGGCCAGTACTCCGGGATGAGTGGGGTAGTGGCCAGTACTCCGGGATGAGTGGGGTAGTGGCCAGTACTCCGGGATGAGTGGGGTAGTGGCCAGTACTCCGGGATGAGTGGGGTAGTGGCCAGTACTCCGGGATGAGTGGGGTAGTGGCCAGTACTACTGGAACAACTTCTAAGTTAACGTGTCTGACCAGAGGACAAGACTGAATCGCAACATCTTTTTCAAGGACAATACGACCCTTTACAACTATAGAACGACTACTAAACACGACGGAACGACCCTCTAGCACGACGCCGTCGTGTTAAGGGTCGCACCACCGTCGTCTCACGGGTCGTACCGTCGTCGTCTCATCGGCCGTACCGTCGTCGTCTCATTGGTCGTACCGTCGTCGTCTTGGTCGTACCGTCGTCGTCTCATTGGCCGTACCGTCGTCGTCTCAGTGGTCGTACCACCGTCGTCTCAAGGGTCGTACCGCCGTCGTCTCAAGGGTCGCACCACCGTCGTCTCACGGGTCGTACCGTCGTCGTCTCATTGGCCGTACCGTCGTCGTCTCATTGGTCGTACCGTCGTCGTCTTGGTCGTACCACCGTCGTCTCATTGGCCGTACCACCGTCGTCTCAAGGGTCGTACCACCGTCGTCTCATTGGCCGTACCACCGTCGTCTCAAGGGTCGTACCACCATCGTCGTCTTGGTCGTACCGTCGTCGTCTCAGTGGTCGTACCACCGTCGTCTCAAGGGTCGTACCACCGTCGTCTCAAGGGTCGTACCACTGTCGTTTCAAGGGTCGTACCGTCGTCTTACTCGGGGATTAATATCAAATATTCTAAATCTCGTTTCCCCTCAGGGCTTGGAGGCGCCTCGGTCGTGCTCTTAATGCATTTCACTTGCTGTTCAGAAGAGCTTTTCCCCTGGGGCAGCCCTCACGTATTTGCATTCGTAAGTACACATATAAAGCACATAACATGACTACACACACATTCATGCATATGTGAGCGCGCTCGCGTGCACACACACACACACACACACACACACACACACACACACACACACACACACACACAGAGCCTCCCTGGTTCAGTGGTTAGCGTGCGCGACCCCATCCACCTAACGGGCTTAGGGTTCAAATCCCGGACACGGCATTGCCTGCCCACTGCTAAACTCAACTGTTCATCCTCTCCTTCAGGGATGGGTTTGACGAATGGACGCCTGGCGGACGCAGAGGAGTGTGTATATGTGTGTAAATGTGTGCAAACATACTGTACGATGTCAAAACCTCGTACAATGGCGAGGGTAAGAGACGGAGCAACACTGGTAACTATATGGGCTCCCGTGGTGTAGCAGTTAGCGTTCCTGACCGTGACGCATTCATGGCTCGGCCAGGGTCGAGCGCATAGGTTCGAATCCTAGTTGTGGCAGTCAGTCCACAGTCATCCCAGCTGTTCATCCACCCACAGGTGTAGGTCGATAAAATGGGTACCTGGCGTTGATGAGATGGCCTTGATTAGGGCCTCAGTTACCCGTGCCGTTTCAGCTTATATAGAAAAAAGCTCTATCTCCCCATAACATAATCACACACACACACACACACATGAGCCCTACACTAAAACATGGGCTACTGTAGCAAGATGCACTCAAAAACTAACTCAAAGTAATACTCAGCCCACACATACCTGTGTGAGCAACACAGGTCAGGGGTTGACCTTTACACTAACCACAACCTCAGAGAGAGAGAGAGAGAGAGAGAGAGAGAGAGGGATGATCCCAGTCATCTAGGCTTTGTTCTTAATCTATTTCAACTTATCACAGTCTCACTGCTTCCCCATCCTTACCCTTGTCTCCGTCATGTCCCTTTTCCATATGTGCCATATTGCCCTTCTCTTCCCGACCTATCATGATACCTGTTCTCATCTATCATACTCACCACTTTGCACTTCACTCATCATCTTAGTGTCAATCCCTTAAAGTACTTCACCATTGCTACCATCCTCTCCTCCAGCACCTCACCCCTGCCATCACTTCCCCTGTGAGGTCCTCACCCACGCCACCACTTCAGTAGTTCACCCTTGCCATCACCTCCCCCCGTGGCACTTCACTTGCCACCTCCTTCTTTGGCATGTCACCTTTCGCACCACATCCTCCTTGAGCACCCAATGCTTACCATCACCTTCTCAATAGGCACTCCACCCTTGCCATCAACACTACTTCCTCCTTGAGTGTATGTGTAACTACCTATTCTTAATTATCCATTTCTTACCGTACGGAGAGGAGTTCTACACTCGTGGGGCCCCATTCTTTGAACATCTCTATCATACAAGTTTTTAAACTTTTGTAAGCTGTGCACACGTATAATTTCCTCACTCAGCTTATACCATTCATCCACCACTCTTGTGCTATAGAAATACTTCTCTAGTTCATTTTCGAACAATAGAAATACTACTTTATCGTAATTTTTCTAACAAGATTTTGGTTTATTTCATGTTAAGACCTAGGTTTGCTTTCTCCCCGCATCTCTCAAAGAACTGTCCACAGCTGACATCATCAACTGGTATGAAAAGTTAGAGGTTGTGGTCAGGTTACTCCTTATTCTTAGTCTCCCAAAGTGGACAGATTCATGGCATCTAAACTCTCAATATAACTCAACTCTCTGAATCTTGGTACTGTCTTTGTTGCCCTTCCGTTGACTTCATATTTTTTTTTTTCTTCAAAGTGCGGTGACCAAAACTGAGAAGCAAATTCTAGTTAAGAACAAATATATAATATGAGGAATCTGCACTGAATATTTCCTTCCCAGTGTACTATAATGAAGTTCTGATATTTGCCAACAGACAGGTTGTCTCCCGCTCAATCCTCCTCAGGTGGAGCTGTGGCCACAGGTTAAGCACAGTGTCGACTCCTGAAGTTCCTCTCCCACACAGATTCATGCTGGATAATATTCACATCGAAGTCCTTCTATCCCCTCCTCCCCCCCGCATCCCATCCTCATTACTTTGCATTAACGTGGCTTGTGTGCGTGTTCGTTAATGTTAGCGTAGAGCATTTTACGCGCATCAAAGGTAAATAAGATAAAAAAGAAACGTTCCCTGGCTGCGCCGCCTGGTATGTGAAGGACCAACACACTTAGCCTCTCATCAACAGGTTGATGCTTCACGTCCAGGAAAGACTCACCTCATCCTCTTCAACTTATATTTTTCCCGGTCGGTGTGATGCAAGAGGAGCCCAGGAGAGGAGGGAGCCTGGTCGGTGTGATGCAAGATGAACCCAAGAGATAAGAGTGGTTAGAATCCTGGGTGCAAGCCTTCAGTCAATACCCAACCAAGGTGCTTATCCTCCCCTCGGGCTGGTCAATAAAAAAGTACCTGGCTTTCGCGCGCGCGTGCGTGTGTGTATGTATGTGTTTGTGTGTGTAAGTGTGTGTGTGTGTGTGTGTGTGTGTGTGTGTGTGTGTGTGTGTGTGTGTGTGCATAGTCGTAAAGACATGGCACACATATGCAAGGTCAAAAGACGGGAATAACATGAGAGTAAAACGCTCTCCCGTAACACGCAAATAGTAATCACAAAAACTAATCATACGATCACACACACACACACACACACACACACACACACACACACACACACACACACACACATACACACACACAAACACACGTAAACATCCCCGCGGATGATGCTTAGGTCATGACATAAGTAAAGGCTGACGACGAGGACTGCATCAAGCAACAAAGAGACTCAGACAATCATCAAAGCTGATACAAGGTTGATGACGTTCAGCCTAAATGAATATGAAGATGTAAACATGGGACACTGCGAGAGAAGGGCTCGACACGGATGTTATCCAGCAGGAGATACGTTCCAGGAGTCTGTGTGTGTGTGTGTGTGTGTGTGTGAGGGACGCTGGGGTCAACATAGTGTTAAACTTCTCGCCAGAACAAGACCTAAGAAGAATTGTAAGAGAGACACGCCGTCTGCTCTCATATATCAAATCTGTCTTGAAGTGTACATAGGTAAAGAAATGTTGAGCACGCCAGCCACAACGTATAATTAACCACAACTAGAATATGCTGCTCAAGTTTAGTTGTCGCACTTCAAGAAAGTCCACGGGAGGGCAACAGTAACAGACCAACAATTGCTTCAAATCTTAAAAGCTAATATGTTACATACATGATATCACTATTACCATCGTTTACACGTGTAGTATATAATTTTTTTAATATCTTTTTATTCCATCATTCGTTGCTCTCTTCACATAAGCATACAAGGAGGAAGAGATCACATTGGCTTTTGACTGCTATTTGCCCACGGCATGTGTATGAACAAGTCCAAAGAATGAAGACGCCGAGGCTAATACTGGGTCAACCACAAGAGCAACTCCCACAGGCACGAGGACTGGAGGTGATGAGTCGCATGACCCCCTGCTGGATGCTCCAAGACTGGAGGCGCAAGTGTGGCTCTGGATCCACCACAAGAGGGTACGAGTCTCGTGCTGGATCTACCACAAGAGCGGCTCCTAGAGGCTTTTCAAGAAGAGCTATTAAGTCTTGTTCTGGATCTATCATAGAGGCACCCTTCGGGAGGTTCCACGACTGGGAGTGATGAGTTTCGTTCTGGATCCACCACAAGGGTCAGCTCAACCCAAGGCTGAATATCTGTGGTGTTTACGTCTTGTTCTGCGTGTTATATTTACACTGTCTCGCGAGAGCAGCATCTCCCAGCGGCTGGCTTGGGCTGGTGAGGTCACACTGACCATCATCAATAGTGTTCAGTACAAACTCTTACAAAACTACACAACACGGTGAAATAAAGAGTTGCCTCAACGTGCATGCGTGACTACACTTTCAGATCATCTGCTTCAATACAAGCACCATCTGTTTACAGTACTCCGTTCTTAAACGAACACAAAAAGGGACTCTGTGATGAAGTATGTATGTCCCTATCCTCACTCTTACGCAAGTGTGTGTGTGTGTGTGTGTGTGTGTGTGTGTGTGTGTGTGTGTGTGTGTATATGCGTGCGTGTGTGTGTGTGTGTTTGTGTGTGTTTGTGTGTGTGTGTGTGCATGTGTGTGTTTCTGTGTGTTTGTGTGTGTGTGTGTGTGTGTGTGTGTGTGTGTGTGTGTGTGTGTGTGTGTGTGCATATGCGTGTGTGTGTTTGTGTGTTTGTGTGTGTGTGTGTGTGTGTGTGTGTGTCGGCACTGCTGGGGTGGTGGAGTGTGAGGATGTTGATGCCACAGGTGAGGGGGGGGAGGAGGAGGGAGGAGGGGGGGATCTGGTGCCGGAGTCAGGCGAGGTCGGGACAGTGTTAAAGCTGACCTCCTCTACGTCAGCCACACGACCCCTCCCCGCCAGGCACTGTTTCACTGTACACTCCAAATCCCGGCACTGCCGACCCCTCACCTCATTATCAGACTTTCACTATGTACCCCTGACTTCACTGTCAGCTCTAGTGACTCTCCAAGAGGCACTGCTTCACTGCACACATTATATCTCAGCCACTGCCGACCTCCCACTTCACTGCCAACCTTGATGCCTCCCCACCAGGCACTGCTTCACCGTCCACGCCATATTCCTGGCACTGCCGACGCCTTACCTCACTGTCACCTTGCGTACTACAGTGAAACTGGGACGAAATTCGGTCTATTCCCGGTCCTTCCTTGTGATCCTAAGATCACAGGGGATTCAAGGTCGGGACAGTGATCTCAAGATCACACGCGATCCCAGATTAGGGGAGGAGTGATCACACGCGATCCCAGATGGGGAGGAGTGATCACACGCGATCCCAGATTAGGGGAAGGAGTGATCACCAAGATCACAAATCGTCTCCGGCCGGACAGAGTAAAAGCTAAGATCACACAGTGTCCACGATCGGGCGAATGATCCTAAGATCACACAAGCGGCTCAGAGACGGCCGAGCAATTCTCACAGGGCGTGAGTTGCTCACAGCCCAAGACACGTGTTAGTATTTCCGGTACCTTCCAACATTCAGTTGTTCTCACAACACCTGCTGTTGCCACCTCACAGCACCTGCCTCCCTCCAGCTGCTGCCACCTCACAACACTTGCCACGAGATGCTTGCACCTCACAACACCTGCCACCAGTTATTCTCACCTCATAAAATACCTACCATCAGTTGTTCTCACCTCACAACACCTACTAACGGTTGTTCTCACCTCGCTACATCCATTCATAGCACCTGCCACAAGCCACTTCAGGTTCACAACACCTGCCACTGATTGTTTCATGCTCACAACACCTACACTAACAGCTGCACGGTCACAACACTTACCACTAATTTCTCTATGGTCACAACACCTGCCACTAAGTGCTCCATGGTCACAATACCTACAACAGTTGCTCCACAGTCACAACACCTGCTACTATGCTACTCCAGGTCACAACACCTACCACTAAACACAGCAATGATTCGAAGTCGGTAACATAGGTGTGTAAAATTCTTCGTTATCTTTATAGAACTGTTCTCAGACTCACGGTAAGGTTAGAAAAGAACTGGGGAAACCATAAAACTAAACTTCGCTGAGAAGAAAGAAAAAAAAAGATATTTCCACTGGCTTACACGATTTATGAAATCGTCGTTATGAAATATGGTCATTCTGTAGTTTTTAGTGAGAGAGAGAGAGAGAGAGAGAGAGAGAGAGAGAGAGAGAGAGAGAGAGAGAGAGAGCTTGCACGCAAGAGGCAACAAGAGACACACCACACAAGGCTTGATGGGAGACTGCATGAAAACAAATATATCAGAGAAAATGTGATCATATGGCAATTCAATTTCCTCTGGCTAACGTTCATCACCTATTACGTTCTGAGCTGAAATAAGATCAAAACATCTATCATCTGTCTATCCCTCATAGAATTTGCATAGTACCCCTGTCTTATGATAAAAGTGAATCCTATATTTCTTCAAAGGACTTCAGACATTTTACAGGTGGGATCCAACCTCCAGCGAACACACACACACACACACACACACTCACATACTCTCTCTCGGCTACTCTGGTGTCACTTTTCACACCTCTGATTGGCGCTCCGTGTCACCTGGGGAAAGACGAAGCTCCCCTCCTATTGGTCGAGAAGGTGTCCGTAATCGACTCTTGAGTAAAGGTGTCAATTTGGTTTTTATTCCATTGCCGACCTCCACTTGCGTAGAAATTCTCATAAATAACTCATACGAGCTACAAACTGTCTCTCCGACTCACAAACACAAAAGATGGCTGCTAGATAACTAAATGCTTGAGATAAACAATATTGAGCATAAAAAAAGAGGTGAGGCATTCTTCACTTGGGGGCGTGAAATCTACCACCTTCTCGGCCGGAATGACCAATCAGCGGGCGAGTTGAGCACAAGAGGTGAGAACGCGCGCCAATCGCGAGACAAAGCCAAGCACGGAAGACAATTTTACTACTGTAGTTATGGAACTAGTGATTTATTTGTGATTTATTCCTTTTATTACGATATCTCACACACCCCGATCTACACAGATCGATGAGGAAGACGCTGTACCACCGCAGGAAGTTCCCGGGAATAATGGGAACACATATTTCCCAAACGTGTGTAAAGAAAACGTTAAAATTGGAGAAAAGGAATCGACTAGCGTCGGGTGACCAGCCCGGACGTGACGGGACTGTAATGGAGGACACAGACCAGATGAGGCGTCACACACACAGACACACACACACAGGGTTACAGTGACGCCTTAAAGCTAAAAGGAAAACGGTGAACTAAATCTAACGCATTGAACGGGATAACCTGAAGATCGATATCTTTTTTCTTAGGGGCTGAAAGGAGGAGGCGGAGGAGGAGGCGGAGGCGGAGGAGGAGGAGGGAGGCAGTGACATTCTAAGGGGGGGGGGGGGAGGGGTGAATACGAGGGGATGACGAAGGGAAAAGGAAGGCGTGGAACCAGAAGAAGGCGGGATTCGAACCAAGCGCTACCACACACAGGTCGGCGTTAGGCCTAGTACGTTGAAAATCGATGAGCCACACGGAGGATGATGATGAAGGAATATAAGCCAAGAGGTTGTTTATGGTAGTGGCAGAGATCAGAAACTTCTGGAATATTGTGGTAGGAGTAGAAAGACATCCAGACCAGATTATTCAGAATCTAAAATCTATTAAATGGCTAAGGATGGGCAAATAGTGTCGTAAGTCCTGGAACTGAAGTGATATAAACATCACGGGTTGACACATGCACAAGGAATAAAAATGGTTATAAAAAACGGGACACGGGATCACAGTGTGTACTGTGTTGTCTCTGGCAAGGAACACAGGATCACCGGCTACAGTGCCCTGATGGCAGCAGTCTTCCCTGATGCACAGAACAGGAGAGACAAGAGAGAGAGAGAGAGAGAGAGAGAGAGAGAGAGAGAGAGAGAGAGAGAGAGAGAGAGAGAGAGAGGAGTGTGTGTGTGTGTGTGTGTGTGTGTGTGTGTGTGTGTGTAGCCCTGTGCAGACAACAGATGGAAAAACCCAAAGGACTCGCAGCGTGTCTCGGGCAACCTTAAAACTGAACAATAATTTCTACATGATTAATCTACATGTACACTGAATATTATAATCAAATCATCTCAGGATCAATTTACCTTTGAATCATTTCATAATCAATTCATCTTTCAATACCTGAGTACATCATAGGCTCTTCCATCTGATAACGGGCGAGGTACATCCATATTTATATCATTTAACTTCAAGGGTCGCACCGATGAGCTCCAGGGTCGTACCGTCGTGCTCAAGGATCGCATCGTCGTACTAAAGGTTTGTATAGTTGTCGAGGATTACAGTCGTGCTCAGGGGTCGTACTGCTGTACCTCAAGGGTTCGTACCATCGTCTTTAAGGGCCGTACCGCTATGCTGAAGGGTCGTATGGTCGTGCTCAAAGATCTCACCGTCGTGCATAAAACGATCTATGTGGTATAACTAAGTAAACAACCGATGTAATTTTAGAGACAACAGAATGTTTTTTAAATTGCCCAACACTCCTCATCTCATCAGCAACTTGGAATCCAAGAAATTTCCCTTCTGTTGCGTTCTAGATTTGGGATCTATTACTATCCGTGTCAAAAAATTATCTGAAGTCTATTTCCTGAACGATATGTAAAGAGAATCTTGTCAAAAGACATTAATGTCTGCTGATTAACAGCAAGCGAGCGACGCACTTGCACGAGCCCAGGAGACTATTTGATGGAGCACAATGGGACGTTCCCTGTGTTCGAGGATGCTGTTAGACTACGGCTAAGCCACAGGTACTATTGGCGCTTTGGCCTACCTGGAGATGTTAATCATATGCATTGTAAAGTTCGTGGTCGAAGATCTGGACACCCACTAGAACACTGTGTCGTAGAATGTGAAAAAAAGAGCCTTTTAAGGATAGATCTAAACAAACACTGCAAGAAATGTCACAACACCTTTCTGTTAATAACAAGATACCTGAAATTTTAAGTTTGTATCCACTTTTTGCATCTAGTCGGTAAAACTTGCCATATAAAACTATGTACATATGTACTGAAATACGAATTGTAACATCCTATGTAACATCAACCCACTGGAGGTCTGACTAAGACCCTTTGTGACCCCTGCAATCCTTCTGCGCTACCGCTCACAGGATGAACATGGGAGGCACAATAAGTATCTAGGGGTTACTGGCACAAATCAAATCATCCGTCAGGACGACAGATCTGAAATGTTGAGTTGTTTGGTCCAGATCACTGATATATTCACAAGGTAGAAAATGAAGGCGGACCTGGAATATTACCATGAGGTAAACCAGTGGCATCATGTTGACACGCCTTCTAGCGGGGTTTCTGTACACACTAACATCCATCAGGATGTGAAGTTAAAGTCGCACAAGTAATTTTGTAATACTCCAGTGATGTAGTTTATGAAGATTTGTGGAGTTCGCCTTATAACAAAGGCTTTCTGTGGCGCAGGTAACATTCCGGTCTTGTCTTCAGCTTAGTATATCAAGCGTTGCGTCGTTAGTACGACACCGTAAGTACTATCTTGCTCAGAAACCAGACCGAATGCTGTTGTGTCTGGAAGTCAAGATATGCTGCATCCGCCTGGGAATAATCCTCCCAGATGTTTAGGATATCGCTGGCTAGTTTAAGAGTTGCGTCTGACACCATTGACGTTAGTTAGCTCCCAACCCCTGTCTAGGTCACTAGGGATACTCCTGCTATTTCTAGCGAGTCTGGGGACGTTTTGAGACTGAAATCCTCCAGGAATCAAGTCCTTTGTTACAGAGGCAGTGACGGGCGACAGTGGTTTATAAACGTTTTTTTTTAAAAGCATCAAACGACGTTTCATTAAGGCTACTTCATATGCTCATGGGCAACTTAACGTGCCTTCGACTGATCTTATTACCTGGACTGCTGTGGTATAACCACAGGTGATAAAGTGTATGTAATGAGGAAGTCATAAGTTTGCATAATGTCTTTAATGCCCAAACAAAATTCCCATTTATAGTTACTGAATTTTACTAATATTTCCATTTCTTTTTCGTACCGGTGATTTGCGAGAGGACACACCAAGAGCTCTTCATATTACCTTTGGTTTTGATAACTTTACTGTCGCAAGTTGTCCTTTGAGACTGCCATTTGAACATCTGTACATATGATCTTTCTTAAGCTACCCCATCTGATAGATCTGTTCATTCCAAACAGATCTGCTGAACCTCCTCACAGCAACGGCCTGTCGAATCCCTTTCAGTGGGCTGTCTCGATGAGATGCAGCAGCTGTGTGTTACAGCCAACTGTGTGTTACATGTGGGAAGGAAGGATAACACACGGGTAAACTAACGCTATTGGCGACAGCGGATGCTCTGGTGCGGCCAGTTTTGTCTCTCCTGATCAAGTCTTTGAGAAGCTAAAGTTTCGATATGGAGAGAGAGAGAGAGAGAGAGAGAGAGAGAGAGAGAGAGAGAGAGAGAGAGAGAGAGAGAGAGAGAGAGAGAGAGAGAGAGAGAGAGAGAGAGAGTACGAATAAAATAGAGCTGAAATCATCAGTCATTCAGTGTCAACAAACCCTACCGTTATATCAAACCATCTTCCAGTCTCTCTAGTTACGCTGACAATCATCTCCAACACAAACGTGTTTCTTGAAAGACCTGCATCTGAAGATCCGGGGGCTAATGTACAACGGTTGCTAAAACCGTAAACAGCCCAAAAAGTAAAGTCATATGCGCACTGGTTATGAGTGTAAATATTCATGTACACTAGGTTTTAGATCATTGTGTACACAAGATCAAACCCTTGACCACCCTTTTGTGTACCGTATTCTGGCCTATGACATGACACTTAATGGTTAGGTCAAGACTTTAGGGTCGTGTCGTCGTGCTACTCAAGGGTCGTAACTTCGTGCTTAAGGATCGTACCGTTGCGCTGAAGGGCCTTGCTGTCGTGCTTAAGGGTTGCAACCTTGTACTCGAGGGTCGTAACTTCGTGCTCAAGGGTCGTACCGTTGTGTTCAAGGGTCGTACCGTCCTGTTCAAGGGTCATGCTGTCGCGTTCAAGACATTAGATACAAAATAAACACTGACCAGTTTTCTGTCGATCCAGCTCCCGGGCCTCAGTGTGGTCCCAATGGCCAGAACCTTCTAGGAGATACAGAACTGACTCGCTGGCTGTAACTTTTTCACTGTAACTTATTCTAAACGTATCCGACACGACCCATTTAGTAATCTAGGAATAAGTATGTTTAACTACTTCTCAAATCTAATTTTCTAACGGCATATCAAGAGAAATTCCATTCCGTTGTAATTGAATTTACAGTTTGTCTATCAACATAGTCCATCTGTTAATGATTTGCATATCTGACTGTAATACTCTCTTCTTTTTGACAGCCCACCTAATCTTGATTCATATATTTAATTAGCTAATTCTAAATGTCAGTCCATCTGATGATACGCTACATTTATCAGTAACTCTTTGAATTCTAAAGCGAGCCTTCTAACTGCTCCTCACCAGAAACAGATCGGCACACGTCATCAGGCGAAACCTGAGGTACATCACATGCACGGGAGGCCACAGCTAACACCGACCACAAACATAAAATCCTCCCGCCTCCTAATCCATCCTTACCTCAACCAAACTCCAACATAATGCTGAAGAAAACTTGTGGGAAAGACGAAAGTTTTTTTGTGGGGAACGGATGGATCACACACACACACACACACACACACACACACACTGGTTCAAACAAAGGCTGCTCTTGTCAGCTCTATCACTTGAACAAGAGTTGAAGGTCGATCAAAGGATCATTATTCCCCACTGTGATATGGTCAAGGTACCGACTGCAAACTAGTGGCGAGTAAGGGGGAGGGACGTCACTATCAATCCACAATGTGACATCTTTCCACTGGACCGGTACACAGGTCGATCATGCCAACTCCAGCACAGATAGAACATGATTCTGCAAAGCTAATAAAGTTAAGGCTCGGAATCTGTATGTTATTGCACATACTTAGGGTATTTATGGATCCTTAATCTACACTTCATCAACGAGTTTTGCGCCTCGGCTCAATAAGTAATCTGATCAAGATGATGCAAGACCACCAGGATAAATGATAAGATAAATAGAAACCTAAAGATGTCTTGCATAAAGGAAATTACTCTTATATTCCCCTTCATTTAAATTCGAGGTCTGGACTGAAGAAAGGAACAGTGTCAGACTCATAAAAGATACGGAAACTCCATCTATGGCTTTGAGCTGGGGGACAGCTGGGCTGATGACAACCTCCGAGTTTGACCAGAGACCATCAGTATTGACCACACAGCCACTAAATGGAAGGAAAAGTGCGAGGAAGTAAGTGACTAGCTCTACGGCTGTTCCCTCCGGAGTTGACAAGCTGACGAATTCTGATTCAGGTCATTGATGACTTAAAGCTTGTGATCAGACACTGATAATTCAAGATGTTCGTACAGACACACGGACGTAGGTAAGGTACGGACAGATAGATGTAAGGAGGTGCAAGCACGTGCATGTAGGTACGAATCGGTGCACATGCATACGTTCGGGAATAACACTTTATTCTTCAACACATCACAACTCCGTAGACTGGTTACAGGCCATAAGATAGTTCAATAGTCTTCTTCATTATAATTTACGTTTCCAAATGTCTGCTTCACACCAACCCTCGTCTGACGACCTGACATCAGCCCTCCCCTGAACGTTGATAAAAGATGTAATAATGTACTTCACCTAAGAAAAGCCAATAATTAAGGACTGCATTCAAGGAGGTGGTATGATAAATGATACCACTACATTGATAGGATTAATGAAGTTCATAAGTCACGGGAATTTTGTTGACATTAGATTGCCACATGACGTCTACGGTTGAATCAAGTCTGGGAAGCTGTCCCATACGTGATATAGCTGCAGCCATCAACATACATGGTGGTCGAGATTCACACTAACACATAAAAGAAGCAACACAGAAAGTGTGGCAGAGGATGAGAGACAACGATGACACAAAGTATCCACACATTCGAGACCTCGACAACAGTACCGTCATGGAGCACCCTTGGTTCCTCAAAGCACCAGATGAGCCCACGGTCATCCACTGATCTATATAATGAACAATACTCATCTTAGTTGACTTCCCTTTCTTCCCAAACTTACAAGAAACATCCCAACATAAACATATCCCTCGAGTCCACCGGGAGGTAGAGATAAACAAGGCACCTAAGACTCGTCTTCAGCAAACCTGCAAACCTCCCACACACACACACACACACACACACACACACACACACACACACACACACACAGACACACACACACACATCACAAAACCTACGCCATACACCTATACATCACTCCTCAACTCGCTCTTCCGTTTCAAGACATCTTCCCTGTCCAGCCTCATCCCTCTTCATCTCTATCCACTCTATGAAAACAAAAACAGTGATATCCTTACTGAAGCAACAAAGATTGCAACACGATACAGCAACGTCAGTGATCATAGGACAAACACGTGTCAGCAGGTACTGCCCCCACACTCCACCAGGCAGGAGAGGAGGGTAATATAACCATAACAAATTGCTTGATGTACTCACCTCTGCTGGGCTGCTCCGTTACGGGCACCACCGCCGCTGGCTCTCCACTGAAGATCCGTGCTGTGGACCAGGTGGTGAGGCTTGGTGGTCTGTGCAACTGGACCAGGTAGTGAAGTCTATGGGTGTGTTTCCTGGACCAGGTGGTGAGGCATGGTGGTCTGTGCACGGGACCAGGTGGCAAGACCTGTGGGTCTGTTTCCTGGACCAGGTGGTGAGCCTTGGTGGTCTGTGCAACTGGACCAGGTGGTGAGGTCTGTGGATCTGTTTCCTGGACCAGGTGGTGAGGCATGGTGGTCTGTGCAACTGGACCGGGTGGTGAGGTCTGTGGATCTGTTTCCTGGACCAGGTGGTGAGGCATGGTGGTCTGTGCAACTGGACCAGGTGGTGAGGTCTGTGGGTCTGCTTCCTGGACCAGGTGGTGAGGCTTGGTGGTCTATGCACTGGACCAGGTGGTGAGCTTAGTGGTCTGTTTCCTAGAACGGTTCTAAACCATGTGGTGAGGCCCCTGGATCTGTGCACTGGAGAAGGTGGTGGCGAGGCCCATTGGTGGTCTATGCACTGGACCATGTGGAGAGGCTTGTAGGTCTATTTTCTGAACCATGGTGGTGAAGCTTGTGGGTCTGTCTCCTAAACCATGTGGTGTGGCGTAGGTGACTGCGATGCGTTTCGTGTTGCATTGACCCAAGCGTTAACCTTCACCTGAGACGGTACAGAAAACGGGGTGCTTTTCGGGAATGTCAAGCACTTTGTTTACTCAATAAAACAAGACGTGGTCTATATCGAAGATGTTTTTGTTGACTCTTAAGCATGAGCAGCAGTGGAAACATCATGAAGGTGGGAGGTGGTGATCGTGAGAGTAAGCAAGGAAAGGGAGAGCAACGGTGAGAGGGACACGAGAGAGTGGGAGTACGTCACCCTCACCGAGGGAGCCCAGCACACCTCTCTTGCACTCCGAGGACCTCCCTCTTCCCTCCGACTGACCACCTGCTCGAGCTGACCTCTGCTTAGCCAGCCTCTCCTGCCGAGTCTGACCTGCCACCAGCCACCTATACTCCTCTCCTCCACTTCCTCACCTAATCACACATGGCAGTCCTACGGTGGCTCGATTGGGTCTATGCCACGACTTCGATGGGTGTTCTTAGCACTCGAAGTACCTCCGGAAGACTAATGTAACGGATCGTACTTCGCTAACTCCTCTGCCTTGGATTCACAGGCACACAAAAACGCTTGCAACGAGACCAGTACCATCACGGGAGGATCTAGATGGGATCGAGTACTCCTAAAAACCCAACCGTTCCAGGCTGAAGCCGGATTCAAGTCACTTCAACGATGGTTTTCCTTAATATGAGAAATTCCGTACCTTTGGTCTTACTGCCATTTGTCCCTACAGTTACTAATTCGAGGTACGACACTTTAGTACGATTTGTACGACCCTTGTTTGGGTCTGATGGCCTACCCTTTGATCGGACCAAAAAGGTCAAAGTCATCCTACGTGGAGGTTGCTCTGTGGTGCTTAAGGGTCGTACCGTCGAGCTAAAGGTAAATTGATTACCTCAGCAGGACACTGATATATATATATATATATATATATATATATATATATATATATATATATATATATATATATATATGTACAGATTCTGTACATCTGTCACTATATTACCTACGATGACAAAAACTTTATCACCAACAATGCTACCATCTATAACCCTATCAGTGTCATCAACTACATCACCAACAATGTCATCAATTGTATTAACACAACTGTCACCAACTACATCAATACAAATGTCACCAACTGTATCACCTGCATTGATATCAGTTACGTTACTGACGATGTCAACAGCTGTATTAATAGCTGTATCAACAGCAATGTCACCAGCTGTATCTCCAACAATATCATCAGCTGCGTCTCTCACAATGAACACCAGTTGCATCTCCAGCATTGCTGCCACCTGCATCTCCAACAATGTCACTAGATGTAACATTATAATCTGTGTTATATAGTTTGCAGCCAACAGTATTACTAGAACGAAATTCATTGGCAACCACGTCACTAGAACTAGATGTCCCTCCAACAACAAGACCTAGACGTCCCTCCAACAATATCGCAAGACCTAGACGTCCCTCCAACAATATCGCAAGACCTAGACGTCCCTCCAGCAATATCGCAAGACCTAGACGTCCCTTCAACAATATCTCAAGAACCAGACGTCCCTCTAAGAATAGCACTAGATGTCTCACCAACAATTACACTACAGCTAGAGCTATCTCCAGCAAGGTAATCCGAGCTAGACTCCAACAATATCATCAGAGCTAGATGCACCAACACCAACATCATAAGCTGTATCACCACCAAAAATATCACTCCTGTGTCACTGACAACATCATTAGTTGTATCACCAACAATTTATATTACTGATGGTGCATCATTAACAATCATAACCACGCAATTGTCATCATCTATACTTCAGTGTCCACTGTTTTCAATTACCACAAGTCATCATCAAGTATTCTTAATTAACCCAAGTAATTATCATCTTCATTTACCATAAGTAATTGTCTCTGACGACGTCGCATTATGAACAGTATCGCCAACTGCTTCCCCCAAACGGTTATGACTGACCATAGTCTACGTCATTAGCGTTACTAATGAGCACCACAAACTGTCATTCTCCACCATGCATCATCGGGAGTCATCAGTTATCATCACTGTTATTAACGACGCAGGATGAAATGTCACTACCACCAGTAGCTCATTAATATTGACGGAGGGACATGAAGTGTTGCTTGATATCACTACACATAAACGCTATCTTGGATTCATCATACAATCATTTCAGAGTCACTGTATCACCAACACTATCACTCACTGTATCTCCAACATCATCACACGTTCGATCACCAACAATATGACTCGTTGTATCACAATCAGCACCAATGACCGCATCACCAACAACATCACTCGCTGTATCACCAACACCATCACATGTTTGATCACCAACATTATCACTCGCTGCATCACCAACATCACCACACGTTTGATCACCAACAATATCACTCACTGCATCACCAACATCACCACACGTTTGATCACCAACATCATCACATGTTTGATCACCAACAACATCACTCGCTGTATCACCAACACCATCACATGTTTGATCACCAACAATATCACTCGCTGTATCACCAACATCACCACACGTTTGATCACCAACATCATCACATGTTTGATCACCAACAACATCACTCACTGTATCACCAACATCATCACATGTTTGATCACCAACAACATCACTCGCTGTATCCTCCAACAATAGGACTCACCGTATCCCCAACAGTGACCATATCACCAGTATTACCACCTTCCGTATCTTCAACAGAAAACGGGAAGCTTTGATCACTAAACTATTTACAATGAGAACGTTAGTCTAACCCGATACCAACATGGGCACACCAGCTGCGTCATTCACTGAACCACGCAGCACCAACAGTTTTCCCCGGTCCACGGCTCTCTCTCAGGTTAATTTCACTCCACATTCACAAAACGCTTCAGCCCCGCTCACGGTAATGGAGGAGCCACCTGGATAAACCAAGTCTGAATGATATGTAGTTACCACACGTCTGTCGCTGTGGCCGCTCGTTACTCAACTGATGAGCAGATACTCATAAACAGATGCTACTACGAAGATAAGAAATCTTGACAGTATATTACACGCGTGAGTGTGATGCGAGTTTCCAAGTAGTTTCCATTTTCTTTTGCCGCCAGAGCCATCTACCGAGTAAACTACACACATCACAGTCGTCTGGATATCCATCTTTAAAGAAATTACACATGTTTGCCACGTAACGTAATCGCCTTTGGGACCTTCTGGGGACAAAACATCCATGAACATCCCCCCGCCTCGTACAAATGACACTTCAATTAACTCAAGGATGGGAGGAGGGATGGAGGGGGGGGGGGGGGGTGGCTAGGCGTCTAAGGAAGGGAGGGAGCAGGGGGGGAGGGGGAGGAGGAGGCCTGGCCGCTGTCATCCATCATGGGGGCCGCGGAGCGCGGAGGAGTCTACATGTCAACAAACCACCGGACGACGTGATTCAATTATACCGGCATTCATCTTCTGCTCCCCCGTCAGCTGTGTGGGTGTCGCCTCCCTCAGTCTATCCTAGACCTCGAGATGCAGTCAGTATGGCGAGAGTTAAAGGCTATGCGAGGGTTGAAGAGCCGCTCTCTCCCAAGGCTGGGTCTTGAAGAGTGACTGTGCCAACATTTGGTAAGGTCGAGGTAGGTCAGAACGACTGGTCGCGCAGCAGTAGCGATGGCGTACAAACGTAAGTACAAGTGTAAGGATTATATGTAGCAATCCTATTAATAAACAATACAGTAGTTTGTAAATACAAATATATATATATTCGCCATTTCCCGCGTTAGCGAGGTAGCGTCAAGAACAAAGGACTGAGCCTTAGAGGAAAAATCCTTACTTGGCCCCTTCTGTTACTTCTTTTGGAAAAGTAAAAACTGGAGGGGAGGATTTCCAGCCCCCCCGCTCCCTCCTTCTTTAGCAGCCTACGACACGCAGCGAATACGTGGGAAGTATTCTTTCTCCCCTATCCCCAGGGATTATATATATATATATATATATATATATATATATATATATATATATATATATATATATATATATATATATATAGAAGAGAGAGGGGCAAGTATGCAGTTTGTTGGGGATGAGAGGGCTTGGGAAGTGAGTTAGTTGTTGTTCGCTGATGATGCAGCGCTG